>NW_004524679.1:2006233-2023555 GCF_000260255.1 Octodon degus | reverse complement strand
AAGATTTAAACTTTAAAAGAGAAACACTAAATGTCCTGGAAGAGAAAGTGGAGGAACTGCTGAAGACATCAGAGTAGGCAAAGAGTTCATGAAAGAAAATCAAATCGCAAGAGTAACACTTGAAAGAATTAAGAATGGGATGTCCTCTTATTGAGAAGTTTATAGGCATCATAAGAAATTACCAACAAGGTCAAATTTAACCCATAAATATGGAAAAAATCTTGACAAATCAACACTCAAACAAAGATCTGCTCTTTAGAGAACATAAAGACCTAAAAAATATTAGCACTCCAAATTTTAAAGACCCAATCCAGAAATGGGTATCTGAGGTGAACACATACTTCGCAGAGGATGAAATTAAAGAAGTAAATAAATACATGAAAGAATGCTCCACGTCACTTGCCATCTGTGAAATGCAAATTAAAACAACACGGAGATACCATCTCACCAAAGAAAGAATTGATATCATAAAGAAATCAACCAACAGTAACAGTTGGAGAGGTTGTGGGGAATAAGGAACGCTTCTCCATTGCTTGTGGGAATGTAGATTGGCACAACCATTATAGAAATCTGTGTGGATACTCCTTAAAATCTAGGACTAGAAATCACATTCTAAAAAGCTATCTCCCCCTGGGAATTTTCATGGAGGAACTGAAAACCTCATATCATGGTGATATATGTGTACCTATGTTTATAGCAGCAAAATTTGTGAGAGTTAAATCTTGGAAACAACCAAGATACCTGTACCCTGAGGAATGCATGAGAAAGATGTCTTATTTATATATAATGTAATATTACTCATCAGTAAAGAATGATAAACACGAAGACTTTTGTTCAACTGGATGCCACTTGAAGATATACTCATAAGTGAAATAATCCAGACCCACATGTGTAAATATAGTATACTCTATATAAGAATATAATATAAGAACTCAAAGAAAGAAATACATATAGGAAGTTATAACAAAAGTTATAAATTTAAAGGAACTCAAGAACTTTAGGTTTGGAAAATGAGGACAGGGCCAGGAGCTAGGAAAGTTGACAGGTGCAAAGTCATACATTTTTATGTACAAGATAGTTAAGGCAATGATCCTCAGAACTTTCTTCAGGTTGTTGAATCTAGGAGTTACTAGGTGAGATTCTCATCCTAAGTATATATGCTGCTACGTGTGAACTGAGTTACGGCACTGAAGATAGAAATGTGTAATAGTGGGGTTATTTTTGGAATGCCTGTCATTCTGATCTTCTTTATATGTACTTCTAGTCATGATATACCAATTATGCCAGAGCTTATCTCAAGTAAATTTTTTAGAGATATTCCATTTTATGCCTAAGGTGTTTGATACTCAGAGAGATAGTAAGGTTAAACCCACCTGCATATTTTGTAGGGCAATCATAAGCTTCTCTTCAGGAGGGCTGACAACCTAATTTTGCAGAACAAATATTAGAGGTAAAGAAACATTTCAAGGACAGCCAAGATTTTTGCAATAGCATTTCAAGGTCAGTGAGGACTCAAGACGTAGGAAAATCTGTACTGTAACATCATGTAACTCAGTTTTGACCCAAATTTTCTGATAAAGTATATTATGGGGCAACAGAACAATTTGACTGATGATGTGGTATGTTCTGAAAGAATCACAAGGACCAAACAGATTCTTTCAGGCTTTCTCAGAGAGCAAATAGTTCAAGCAATGGCTATGACACATCCCCATAGCTGACACTGAGAAAGGATCTACAAATTGCATTACAGAGTTTCAGGATATGTACTGAGGGGACTTGACTGACCTTGTTAGATACAAAAATTATATTTTTTGTTATATAGGTCATTCATTATCTTGGTTTTAACCATCCAGCAGAACAGTGTAGAAAAGAGGTATGAAAGGTGAAGTCATGTTAACATGCTGAGCTGTGGAAACCTCAAGTCTTCAGATTCAGATATTGCCAGTCCTGTGGATAACCCACTACTATTTTGGAGTATTGGATTACATTGGAATATTTTGCTGAATTCTTGCACCTACAATATTTGGATGGCAATGCAATACCAATCTCTGACAAAACTGAACAAAGAAAGGTGATATAACTGAGGAACAATTTTGTATCTGTGTATACAAAACATGTAGGATACATACATAGCTAGTTTCTCCTAATTCAATAAGAAAAAACATCTGTACTAATAGTGTTTGTACAGGATATGTCTGCATTATGTGCTATGAATGAATAGTACAAAGGCAACAATATGCAATATAATTTTTAAAAATCTCCTACCAACCTGTTTTGAAGCTGTAACATTGCAATTTTTCTCAATAAAATTAATAAAAATCAAAAGAATTCCAGAATCTATGCAAACATGAATATTATATAACAGAACAATAAGTGGAGGAAGGGAGTAAGTAACTTGACTACCAGCTAGAAACTGACTACAATGTTCTATCTTCCATCAGATTAAACTGGCATATAAAAGCCAGTTTAATTAGTGCTGTTTAGTGAATTCACTATTTTTTGGGCTTAGGAGATAACTCAGAGGGAGAAGTGCCTGTTTGGCCTGAGCAAGGTCCAGATTTTGATACCTGGTACTAAAGAAAAAAAAGGCTACTTTTTTCCAGTGAAAGAGTCTAGCCTCTTTTCCAAAAATAAGTTATCCAAGTGTACATGGAGGTTCATTTGTTCTTCTATTAGGCTTATTTGTTCCCTCTTTATTTTTGTGTCAGAGGCTTGCTATTGTATCATTGGAGCTTTTTAGTATAATTGTAATTCTGAGACCATATGCCACCTGCCTTATATTTTTGGCCATTATTCTTTCTATTATTTTATTTCAGTTCTGGTTCATATGCATTTGTAAATTTTTCTCTAGTTCTTTGAGACATTTTCTTTGTACTGACATTAAATCAATATGTGAGTTTGGGAATTGTGACCATTTTTACTTCTACCTTTCTAAAAACAAACAGTATCTTTTTTTTTAAGTTCCAGGAATTGAGCTTAGGACCATGCACGTCCCAGGGAAACATTTACCCTACTGAGCTATTTCCCTGGCCCTATCATTTCAATTTCAAAATTCCTCTTCCATTTCATTTCTTTGGTGGTAGTATAGTTTGAAAGTACATTTATAGCACCTCTCTTCTTAGACTGATTTATAAGTTTTTCATTTTTCTTCATGCTATCATGACATATTTCCTTAATTTCTTTATTGATGGCTTTTTATTTGTATAAGAATGCTATGATATGCAATGACATTGATTCCTACTAATTTAACATAGAAAGTTATTAAATCTAGTGATATTTTGGTAAGGTGTTTGTGGTCTTTTACCTAGACTAACATGTCATTGGCAGATAATAATGTGGTGGATTGATAACTGGTGGTCAACTTGTAACACTAAGCTGAACTGAATCTGCACTGTACTGAGTGTGAGTGGCCCTGCTGTGCACCTTTGTCAACAGCATGAAAAGGAGAACTTAGAGGAAGAAGTGCTTCTACTGGTTGTCCTGGTAAAGTCTGTCATGCTGGCTTTCCTGATATGAACTCAGCCATTCTCATCATTAAAGGAGTTGAGAAATTTCTTGTTACTGGGATTGGTTACAGTACACTTTGGGGGATCTCTGGCGCTTTGAGCATTGCTTGCTGGATCTAGAGAGGAAGAAGTCACACTGCACTGTATCCTAGAGTAGCTTGTAATACTAGCTTTTCTGCTAGAAACTCAGTTGTTCTTTTTTTGCCATAGTTTTATTGATAAACAAATAGCAATGAGACAGTTTCAAATAAAATCGGTAGGACAGTTTCAATAATTAACACACTGCATACATTCTTCTTAGTGGTTAATTGCTTTACAAGATGCGGACTTGATATCCTATATAGAAACACCATTAGAGCAAATAATTCTATTCATTAACAGAATGTAACTATATATCTATCTCAACCACTTTGAATACACAGACACAAAATGGACATTCATCTGTATACCCTTTTTTTTGTTAAGTTCCGTTATTTGAATATTACAGGTATGTAAACTCAGCAAAATACTCTAAAAGAGCCCAGTATCCCATAATAGTATTGGGTCTTCCGAATGTCAGAAATTGTTGGCCTGAGTCCCCCACAGCTCAACATAACAGCATGGCTTTATTTCTTATATTTCATTTTTATACTTTTCTACTGGATGGTTAAGACCAAGGTAAAGCAGGACCTATGCAACAAGAGTTGTAGCTTTTGGGTGTGATAAGGTCAGTAAAATCCCCTCAGTATTTATCCTGAGATCCTGTACCTCAGATTGTAGAACCTTTGTCAGTGTCAGCCATGTGAATGAGTCACAGTCAATGCTGGGCCAATGTGCTCTCTGTGAAAGCCTGAGAGAATGATTTCTCTCTATGTGATTCTCCTTAGGCAAACTCTACATTATCAATCACTTTCCACTTTGACCCCATAATCTCCTTGATCTGAATATTTGGGACACTACCGAGATACCTGTTCCATATTATGCCTAAGATGTTTGTTATGCAGACAGATAGTGAGGCTAAGCTTAGCAGCCTAAGTTGTTTGATAATAACAACAAGCTTGTCTTCTGGATGGTTAACAACCTAAGTTTGCAGGCCAAAATTAGGGAAAAAGGAGGGCTTCAGTTTTCTTGTTACAGGAGGATTTTAGGATCTCTTTGTCACTGAGGGTGGCTGTAGTATTTTTAGGGAGAGCTGTTGTTCTCACCTTAAGCATTTCTTCCTGGCTCCTCTTCACACCCCTCTGCCTGTTGGCGCAGATCCTTCCTTCAGCTGGCACAGTCTTTCTAGCATCCATCACTGACGTTTGGTGCACCAAGCACAAAGCTGTGAAACAGACTGCAGGAAACCTTGTTGGGGATTCTAGGCCTCCAGTTGAATTCGTTGAAGGGGCACATTTTCATGAGTTCCAGGTCCTAAGCTGGACTCCTGTAGGACATCACCACAGGATCCAGACCCTCAGCTAGGTGCTTTTCATAATTAATGTGTGGAAAATTTTTCTGCATGTCTTTGTGTGTGTCTGAGTCATTGGGTAACTACCACAAACTTATCCTATAAAGTGTCCTGCATTAAATTGTTTCCCATGCACATCCTAATTGCACCAATGATGAAATTATCTTTACTCAAGGGATATAATCATGGTTCAACATACTTATATAAATGTAATAAAGCATATGAACAAAAATAATAATACATAATCATCTCTATAGTTGCAGAAAAATTCCTTTGAAAATACTCAATATCCATTCACGCTTTTAAAAATACCATGATGAAATTATAATAAAGGGCTTCACTTTAAACTGAAAAAAATCCACTTACTACACAACTTCCACTAACATGATATTAAGTGCCAGATTAATAAAGAGTTCCTGCAAATTATGCAATGAATAAATTGTATGCACTCTCACATGTTCTGCTCCATATATTTGAAACTTCACACAGAGATAAAACACAAGCAATAAATGATGGTATTCAGGTTGATGTTCAATTATTCTCATTTACAAAAAATAACCATTTCTATAAAATACCAAAAAAAAGCTTTACCATGAAGATGTTTAGAACTAAAAAGTATTGCAAAGTAGCAGGATGTATGTAAACTAAACATATAATATATGAATGTTCATGTTACAACTTTTATGAGTTCACAGGAAAGAATCAAGCAAATAAATCCACTCACAAAATCTTCAAAATATACTTTTAAAACATATTTTATTGTATTCACTACCGTGTCTACAGGGTCTCACTATACAAATCAGACAGGTAGTTATCTTCCTGCTTTTTCAGCCTCCCAAGTGCTGGGATTACAGGCACGCGACACCACACTCAGTCTCAATCACCCTCTCAGTGAGCCTAGGGGGTAGGGCCAGCATGGCATGCCAAGGTTTGAACCCCATTCCCTGTATCTGCCTAATCAATTGATTTAATCCGCTGAGCTATCTGGCTGGCCCTGCAAAATATAAATTCTTGGGGCTGAAGATATAATGCAGCAGCATAATGCCTTGCCTGGAAAACACAAGATCCAGAGTTCAATCCCGAGTACTGGAAAAAAATCAGGAATTTTCACTAAAAAACAAAACAAAAGATCTCTGTCGTGAAAAACATTTTTCTTGAAATAAAATTATAATAGGACATTGAAAATGGAAATAAGATGAGATATGTGGGTTTGCATTCAGTTATCTGCTGAATGTTGATCTCTATTGAACTAGGATATAAACTAAATTCAAAATGCTCAGAAACTGGGTGTGGTGGGACAAGCATGTAATACCATCCTTGAGGAGGATAAAACAAGAGAATCACTATTAGTTCATGCTGCATAGTGAGACCGTGTACCAAATACAGAAATTTAAAAAAAATATTGTAACAGTGCCAGTGAAACTATGAGAGATTAAAAAAACATTTCTACATTGCTGGTGGGAATGTACACTTGTAAAACCAGTGTGAAAAACAATATGAATAGTCCTCATAAAATTAGAAATTCCACTTGCTCCAGGTATTTTCTTTTTAGTTATCCTGCTGAAAGATATAAAGATATCATAATTCAATTATGCTTATGCTTATAGCACAAAGTCAATAATAGTTAAAACTTGGAAAAGAAAAACATATCAATAAGCAGATGAATAAATGAAGAAAATCTAGCATCTATACACATTAGTGTACTTTTCAGGCATAAAGCATGATAAATGAGTTATTTGTAAGAAAATGGATGTGAATCTGGAACAAAATATAATATGAATAAAACAGACAAATAATTTTAAGCATTATAACACTGCTCTTTCTTTACATGAACAAAACAAACATAAAAATAACAGAAAGAGGAACAAAATATCTGTGGAAAATATGAGATGAAGACAAGGGGGAGAGAAGGAGAAGAGAGAGATCAAGACTAAAAAATATTTATGGTGTGCTGTGCACATGTATCAGTTCCCTAGTTTAAAAAAAAAGTATCCATTATATGGAAAAACATTCTAATATAAAATAAAAATTGAGTAAATAGCAATTTCAATCAAAATATCACCTGGATCTTTCACATAAGTAGAAGAAACAATTTTATATTTTATATGGAAATAAAATAGAACCAGAACAACCCAGGAAATCCTACATAAGGAAAGCAAAAGCCATTATACTCTGGGACCACAATTTACTCCACAAACCTACAGTGATAACAGCACGATGATAATAGCAAGAGAATAGAGATTTTCAGCAGTGGAATATAATAGATGATAAGAAAGCAAAATCAATCAAGTTTGATGATCTGATATTTGACTAAGGGGCAAAAACTTGTCCTCAACAAAATATAGCATCATTCACAACTGATTCTCATAAAACTTTATTCATAAGCAGTGGAATTTATCTATTTTTTTCTCACCATTCTGGGAATTTTCTCAAAAGAACTGCAAACACCATATCACAGTAATATGTGCACAGCACAATTTGTGATAGGTAAATTTTTGAAGAAACCAAAATGCCCATCATATGAGGAACAGATAAAAAAGATGTGGTGCTTTTTTACAGTGGAGTATTACTTAGCTATAAAAAAGCAAAATTGAAGCCTTCATAGGTAAGTGGATGTAAATTGAAGCTATATTCATAAGAGAAATAAACTAGGACCCCATGGGTAAATATCATATTGTCTCCCTAGTGTAAAAATGACAAGAGGAAATAAAAGCTAAAATGTTAAAACAGTTAACTGAAAGAAAGAGAAATTGAGGAGTAAACCACAAAGAGAGAAAAGTTGGAAAACAAAGGGGAAAACCGTACATTTATATATACGAGATGGATAAGGCAATGAACCTAAGATTTTCCATCAGGTTTTAGAAAATAGCAGATAATGTGTAAATTTCTCATCTTGACTTACACTATATGTTGATTTCTGTGAACTAAGCAACTACATTGAAGACGGCAATGTGTAATACTAAAACCATGCTTAAAATTTATATCATTTTGGTCTAACTGTGTACTGCTTCTAATATCATATCAATCATGGCATACTCTCTTTAAAGCATTTTTTAAAAATAATAAAAGAAAATGAAAGACAAGAGGAAAAATTGAAGACTTCCTGAAAGGATATGTCAATATTCAAACATATGTTCCATCTTGTGTAACTTTATGTGCTAATATGAGCAGCAGATTTGACTATCAAAAGATAGTGTATCAATCACTGTTTATCAACTATTATGGTTTTGAATAACTGTAGCATATGTATTGTTATTTGTTATACTGTTTCTGTCTTGCTTTTTTAACTGCCTTTTTTCAAAGAGTAATAATATCATTAAGCTTCTCTTCTGGATGCTTAACAACTAAAGTTTGTAGACCAAAAATTAGAGAGATAGATGTTCTAAAAGGATAGCCAGGATTTTGGCCCAAGCCCTTCAAGGTCAGTGAGGCCACAGGACATAAGAGAACCTCTGCTATGAAATCCTGAAACTTAGTGGTTTACCAAACTTTGTGATCAAGGCAGTTATGGAGTCACAGAGGAAAATGATCAAAGATGCAGTGTGGCAAAAGAGAGTCACCAAGAGGGAAAAAAAAAATTCTCAGGCTTTCACAGACAGAAATTTGTTCAAGCAATCACCATGACTCTTCCAGATGTCTTACAATAACAAAAGATCTACAAAGTGCTGTACATGGTTCCAGGGTAAATCCTGAGATTTGACAGAAATAATCAGATCCAAAATACACTGTTTTACTTATATATGTCTTGCTTTAACTTGGTCTTAAACATCCAGCAAAAAAGTGTAACCATGAAGTATAAAAAAGTAAAAATATATAAATATGCTAAGCTGTAAAAGGCTCAAGGCAAAAACTTCAGACAATTGCCAGTTCTGCTGGTAACTCACTACTATTATGGACTATTGGACTATATTGGGTTATTTTGCTGAATTCGGGTAGCTGCTATATTTGGACAGGCATCAAGTATGAAAAGATCCTTTAAAACTTCTCCAAATACAGCTTCACTAACAGCAATGGAACACTCATAGCTAAGCAAATCGAAAAAGGGGGATATAAATAAAGGGCTAATTTTTAGTGAAAATATATGCATATGTATATACAACATAATTAAGATAGATATACAGGAACATTCTCTTAGTTCAGATAGAAGAACAAAGTTTTGTAGTAATAGTGTTTAGACAAGACATGTCTCCATTTTGTCCTCTTAATTACTACTACGAAATCCACAATATTCAATGTAATAATTATTGTAAATGTCCTACTAACCTGTTTTTGAAACAGTCATGCAATTTTATCTTTATTCTCATTAAAAATTTTTAAAATATTAAAAAATAAAAATAAAATTATCTTTTCTTAGTCTGACCTTTTCTTACACTTCTAATAGGTTTTGAGTTGGATTCAGCATTATATGAAACTATCATCTATACTCCTGCATTTTACTTTGTTCTAGTTACATGGAGTAGTATTTTCCATCACTTTTCTCTTTAGTCTATGTTTCTTTTTTGAATAAATGAGGTGTGTCTCTTTCATGTGCCATATAGTTAGACTTTCATTTTTGACGTTTTCTTTTTTTTCCTTTGCTCCAGTATGTATCATTCCTGTTATTGTGCTATTAATTTGATGGCTACATATTTCTTATCTCGACTGTTTTAAATACTCTTCAAGTTAGTTGCAATATATCATTTGGACTTTGCTTATGGTTGCCTTTTTGTATCTTTTTACAGTTCCCATATGAAATTTTCTGTGAGGCTGTTTTTGTGGTTATGAATTTCTTTAGACTATCTTCTTGTGAATATTTTTATTTTAATAGTGGCTTTGAAGGCTACTTCTGAAGTTTTAATAATCATGGCTAGGACCTAGTTTTGAAGAGGGTGGTGGTTGAATATTTTCATTCTATGCTGTCTTGACCATTTAGGATTTCATTAAGAAAATTCTTGTTATTGTGATAGGCTTTGCTTTGTGAGTTAAGTTTTCCACTAATGGGTTTCTATATTTTTTATAGCTTGATTAATTTAGTCATAATTTTGAAAATCATAAAAAGCTTTACACTATCTGCTTCCCCCTGTTGATCAACCATAACTCACAGAAATACAATGAAAATTTTATCACATGTATTGGGTACATGCAAAATAATAATTTACAAGCAAACCTCATTCAAGAACATTTTACAAAATGCATAATCTGTTACACATTTCCATGCACCTTAAATCAAGCCATAATACACATTAAAAATTAGCACTGAGAAGTCTAAGAGAAGATGTTGAAAGCAAGCTGCAAAAAACTTTGCATATTGAATGTAATACGAAGCAACAGATGAAGAAATTTCCAGTTGAACCTACATCTATCATGTTAAAAATATGAACAGTCCTTTTGTCTCTACTAGTTTCTCAGGTTTTATTTTTAAACTTGTGAGAAATTGACTATAGCAATTGAATCCTGGGACAATAATATTTATTGAAAAAATAAAACATTTAGGGAACCTTGACAGCATTTCTAAAGACTACTCCAATAGTTGTTCCACTATAAGAAGACTATCAGAAATACTAGAAGAGCTATCATTTTCATTATTTCTTAGAAAAAATGAGTACAATATCTCAAACGAAAACATAAAAATTTAAGGTGGGCTCACTTAGAAAACTTTAAAAAATTAAATATCTTAAATTAGATTAAAGGGGCCAGGGAGATTGCTCAGTGGAATAAGGGCTTCCCTGGCAAGCACAAGGGCCTGAGTTCAATCCTCAATTCCACCAAAAAAAGAAAAAAGATAAGTAAATTAGTTTAAAGCTTTGTAAATTAGAATACGTATTATGAAGCTGAAGACTCATCAAAAAATATATAAGTATTTCCACTTTAAATATACTTTGACTGTACTTTGGAGTACCTCTGTAGATAATAATAAGAGGCCACTCAAATTAATGTCAAAAGAGTAGGGAATGGATAGAAAAGAAGTCAACAAATTAATTACTAATACAAAACACTATTTATTAACTAATGTTATAAATTCATGTACTTTTATTTCAATATCATTGGGATGGTGGAAATGACTATGAAGTGAATGAACTCACACAATTGTCACAGCTAAGACTGTTAACTAACTCGTTATTTGATGGTTCACTCATGAAGTACTATCTCCCCAGACTGCTTGTTGATGGTGCTTGATTTACTGCCTATTTTTCTGTGTTTTTTCCAGAAACACCTAGGAAATACTCTCTCAAATCACCAGAATAAAGAATACACATACCACAAGTACCCCTGGAAACAAGTCTGAAATGTTTTCATTCTACACACTTTATTAACAACTCTTATAAGTTGAGAGTATGTGTTTATGAAAATAATCTCCAGCACTCATATATTTATTTCCTTCATCATTTCATCAAAAGAGTTTTCAAATACTCCATGCCTTCCATCTTAGATTACTCCTCTTAGTCTTATGAGAGAAACTAGTATATTAGTGTACAGAGCCTTAGGATTATTTTAATGGAAGGGACAAATGCATTCATTTACTAAGAATATTTTCTTCTGTGGTCTTTCAGTGGTGTTAAGAGCTGTTTTATGATAGACTGAGAAGTATTCCCAAGCAAATATCACTTAAGCTGCCAAAGTACTGAAAATATTATGATAGTAAACTTGAGCATATTAAACCTCATAAACTCTAAGAAAACCAGGCAACAATGGAATAAAAATTACAACACAGAATTCAAACACACCCACATTTTATCACCGTCTATGATATGTAAACAGACTATGAATATTTAGGTGGAAGGATCTCTAAAATGTCAGTTACACTTGTAATGAAACAAATCTCAAACTTGGGAGATCAAGCAACGTGAGTAAGCAAAGAATCTTGTCTCCAATGAATGCTTCTTCAAAGTTTATCAATTAACAAACCATCATTTTGGAGAAGGAAGATTAATATAGATTAGTTCTTTATGCAGGTTCAAAATACTCAAATGAAAACATTTTAAACGGAATGTATTAGGTGATTATTTGATACTGAAACTTCAAAATATTTTTCTACATCATGAACATTCCATAGATTAAAGATTTTCACAGTCCAAGAAAATAACTAAACATTTTTTTGCCTGACAACTATTGCAAATCTTCTAAATGTACTCTACAAAATCTTGAGTAGAAATACCATACTGTGCAATGAAATGCTCAAATTCTTTTGCACATTGATTTCCCATTTCATGTAGGTGTGGCTTCATTGCAAAGTATACAGGCAATTCTAGGGAAGGATCATTTTCAGTCAGCTTGCTCACCATCATCATGAAATTTTTACAGTATTCTTGGTAAGACTGTTCAATCTCTTTTATTTTCAGCACAATTGCTTTTGAGTACCTGTTGAGCTGACTATCTTTAAGTAATTCTGTGATGTGTGATGCTTGGTTCTCTGGATTCTCCCACTGCTCAGTTAGTAATGGTGCTGTAGGTCCTACCGTCCACTCAGAAATCCCCAGCAAGTTGCTCTCCTCTAATCTCTCCAGGTTTTGCACAAATCAACTGCTTACAGCTGCTGGATGTTCCTTTTCTGCTTGCCTGCTGGTTTTCTCTAACACATTTGATGATAGCCCTGCTGTTGGACTAGGTGTAGTTTGACGCTTTCCAAGATGAGACTTGTTAATCTACATTTCTATGCTTAGGCTGGTGGAAAGAGTATGATTTTCTTTGAACTTGAGAACATTCTCTGGAACTGACACTGGAGAAATATCTGTTGTGTGGAGACTCCTTTTGGCTTCTGATAAGAGGAGGATCCCTTTTAAAATGAGACTTGTTTCTTGTATCATTGGAAGGGTGGGCACAATTTCTTCTCATGCCCCCTCCCATTTGCTTGTAATCCCTCTGGTGGATTTCAGAGAGATCATATCTTGAGCATCCATAGCTTGGTTCATCTCCTCTCTGAGGTGGATAGATGCTTGTATCAAGAGAATACCAGTGGCCATGGTCATCATCTCTGTAATCAACATCATTATGATGTTTACTGTAGCTTCTTTTACCAGGTTTGCTCACTAGTAGAGGTCTCTTTTCCCAGTGTGGTTGATTCTTTGACATAGTATTAAGTACCCCATGATTGTGTTGGCCTATGGTTGATTTTTGGAAAAAATATGGATGCCTTCTGTGAGTAGACTGGTCTCTCATATAATGGGAAATGTTCATGTTTTTGCTTCTAATATCATCTGTCTTATGTTTGAAATCTATCTGGCAGTTTGTGCAATGATCATATTCTGAATTTGGTTAGTCAGACTTATTTCTTTTCTGAGGTGGACCACTTCTTGCATGGTGAGAAAATCTATGGCCCTTTCACCATCTCAGTAATCCACATCATTTTCATATCTACTGAAGCTTTGCTTACTAGGCTTATGTAGCAGTGGGGGTATCTTTTACCTTTGTGGTATGTTCTGTGGCGCAGTGTTAGGCAGTCCATGGTAACCATCACTGCATGACTCTAAGGAGCTACTCCTTCTCTGTCAAGACTTTCAGCCTCATATCTTCCCCCAGACCACATGTCATGTCCTCTGTGAGCCTCAACTTTGGTGAACTCAGTGGGCCTGCGGATACTGCACTCCACCAGCCTTCCCCACCACCTGATCAAGGCCTCCGCCACTCTCTTAGGAGGCACTTTAGGGAAGCAAAGTGACACCAGCTTTTAATGCTTTCATTCTATCCTTATTTCAAAATTCTAGAATTTTGACTGTGATATTCTAATGAGTATTTGTTTCTTTGATCATATTTACTAGGAGATAAGTAACTCATTACTTGCATGCTCATTTCAGTCACTATTTTTGATATTTTGTGTAATGATTTTTGCTGAGAGATTTGTAGTTTTATTTTCTACTCCTTCCTTGACTCAGGTAATTCATCAGTTTGGTATTTTAGCATCATCTAGCTCTTGTATCCACCTTTCATATATTGTTTTTTTAGAGCATCACTGAGTAAGTGATCTACTACATTCATCTATGTTATGAAAGTGCTTTCAATATTATTGAATGTGATACTTGAAATGATTTGAAGCAAAGAGTTTCTTCTTTTCAGATCATTTGTTTAGCACACTCTACGCAAGCTAGGAATTTGTGATGACTCCCTGGTACCTTGCTACCCCATTAGTGAAAACAGTTTGTATTTTCTAAATGTGCTTTACATTACAAACTAATTGCAAGTACCAAGGGACCAGTGACAACTACCTTGTCCTCAGGTCCTAATACTCTCTCCATGGTGTGTTCTTCCTACCAGTATTGCTTTTCTTTAAGATTTGTATTCCCAGGATTCTGCTTCATTCCTTTTCATAACCAACATTTTGTTGTTGCTGTTGTTCCTAGATATGTAATCAGGGCTTTTGTACTAAACTACATAGCTAGTGTTTTATAAACTTGTCTCTTGTTTTGTTTTGTTTTCATTTTTTTCTTTAGAAAGTGGGTTTTCCTCAGTTAATCAGTTGCCTTGGCTTGATTTGAACTAGTATCATCCTGTGTCAACTTTTCAAGTGGTGTGTTTCTAGACATGTGCTAGCTGTCAGGGAGAATCTGCAACTCTTTACTAAGGTGGTCATTCATATTTCTCATCATTGTCTCCAATCCAATCAGAATTTTGTCTTCTTTAATCAATGGGAAATGTGATTGATTAATTTTTTATCTGCTTACATCCTCTATGAGCTCATGAATTATGTTGGTAATTACTTCCTACATTATTTTATGATCTGTTCAAACATTAGCTTTAGAGTGTTTTGCCTTAGATTTACTGAATTACGGTGCTCATGAGATCATCTTTGGGCAACTGTAGATTACCCCCCCAAAAAAGTATATATATACACTTTCTCAATTTTATTGAGAATGTAGTACCACTGATTCAGTTTCAAAACAGTTTACTAAAGAGTTACAATAATTACTACATTATTATTGTTGCCTTTGCAGGAGTTCTTCATTGAAGACTTTATATATGCACTGGAAGATATACTTATAAGTGAAATAAACCAGACCCACATGTGTAAATATCATATAGTCTTCCTAGTGTAAGAACGCAAAAGAAGAAATCAAAATTGAAAGGTATAATGCAACTAAGTGGAAAGGAATAACTTAAGGATTAAACAACAAAGAGAAGGCAAGGCGAAAAGCTAGGAAATATGGCAAGAGCAAAACCATACATTTACATACACAAGATGGTTAAGGAAATGATGCTGAAAATCTCCATCACTTTTCTGAAACAGTAGATTTTTGTGGTATCCCTTTGTTGTTCTTTATCCTTTTTCTTTTACATCTTTATAAATATTGTGGATCAGTAGTAATAAAACTCTGCCATTATAGTAGAGCTCTCTTTAGTTAGACAATTTATTCTCCTTTACTTGTACCTTTAGTTTTGAGTGTGATTTAGTGCACAGACACCTACTCAACTCATTTAGAAAAAGAAGTATTTTTTCTAGCACTGAGTTTCAAAGAGAGAATAGATGGAGGTAATACAAAAGTCCAAAGTATCAATCATATTTTGGAGCATAACTTACAAGTAGTGTACTGCTAAATCAATTTAACTAGTTTTGCAGTGTTTCATTAAGCCAGGGATATGAAAGATTAATAAAGATGCAGAAATTTCTGGGAGAAAACAGTGAAAGGGATTTTTAAAATAAAGAATAAAGTTGAGGAAAACAAAAGGAGACTAAAAAGTAAGAAAAGAAAAATAAAGAGGACAAAGTAGTTTTTGGCAAAATTATTTTTGTACCTGTAAACATCGAGGGAGTGAGAGTTTGGATGATAATGTGTGAGGGTAGAACAACAAGAAATGATTCATGAGAAGAATGTAGAAAAGTCTTCAGGGTGATGAAACCCAGGCTATGAACTCACAGAGAGTCTGTCTTAGAAGACTGAAACAAATACTTTATACCTGGCATTTGACATAAGACAGTATAGAAACAAAAATGATCACTATCATTCATATACAACTGCTTATGAATATATACATGTTAAAATAGAACAGCAGGAAAATAATTTTTAAAGAAGCTTTTATTTGTAAGAAAAGTAGAGGAGAGTGAGGAGATTTATTTGTATTTGAGATGGGAAATGAGGAACACCCTTGGAGACAGACTTTAAATTGACAGTGAGAGAGATATAGTGCAATCAATTTCTTAACAAAGACAGTAACTTTACAAATCCTCCAAAACAACCACTGGTGAAGGGGAAACCTAACTTGAAATGGTAACATGATGCAGCATTTAGATATATTTTAACATTTTATTATAAAAGAAAGGTAGTGATACAAAGGGAGAGGAATGAAGACAAGTAATAAGAAGCTGATATAACAGCTAAGAGATAGGAGAAGGCATGAGGGGAAAATATCAGAGATGAGGACAGGATGAATTTGTGAATGGGAGATGAGAGACAGAAGGACAGGCTGTATTTAATTATTTAAATAATGACCAAGGGAGCTTAGACAATATCCGCAAACAATTTATTGCCTAAGATCGCTTCATCATTATTTCAATAGTTTACAGCCTTGAAATGAGCTTATCAAAATTTTGAGTTCATCTGTCTTACAGCATGTATTTGAATTTTGTACCTTTTTACTCTGGGTAATTCTATGTATATGTATGGTACATTTTCTTCTCATCCATTAATCTACTGGTAGATGTAAGAATAAAAGATTTAAAGAACAAGAAAAAATAGGCTTTATTGAAAGTAAGACCCAACTAGACCCAATTCAACAACTAGAAGTTTCTACCCTGCCCACAGCTTCGGGGTAGACAATATGGCCTGGGTGTTCTGGGTCACTCTGCTGCCCCTGCCTGAGGTCTCCAAGGGGCCACAGGCATTGGTCTCTTCAGCTGAGATGGATTAGTGCAGCATCACATGCTTGTCTGGCAGGTGTCAGGCTGTTGACCAGGTGGTGTGGTTTTCTTCCATATGTAGTCTTTCCAATCTCAATTCTAAATTATATTGTTCAGGGAAAATTGCAAGAGTTTGCCCATATTCAAGGGTTCAAATCAAACTGCACCTCCAGACAGATGGAAGTGCAGAGAACTTGGGGCAGAGTTGCACTCAGACTTGCTGTGTGTGCTTTATGATAAAAGCTATGGGTAAAACCCAGGGTCACACATAGTCCATCCTGTGCAGCCTAAGTCTTGGAGACACAGACCATGGATCTAGGGAGAAGTATGTGAGGTGGCAGCAGGGGCATCATTGTCCACACTGTTGTGGTGGGGTGGCAGGTGAATGTTGCAGAGGGTCTTGTGGAAATAAGACTGAAAAGAGATAAGGTGCAGTGACTCTAAGTGCTATGTGATACCTTGCATTGTGTGTAGAAGAGGGAACCAGACCATAGGAAAACTGATCTGGATTTTAGTAAAATTTATAGTGATGTTGGTCTGCTTTTTTTTTTTTTTTTTGTTAGAGGTATAAAAATTTTAAT
>NW_004524679.1:2002837-2005968 GCF_000260255.1 Octodon degus | reverse complement strand
CTTGGCTAGGACTGGGTCTCCAATGTTGCATTTCTATAAATTACATTATATACACATAAGCAGGAAATGCAGTGCAGTGATTAAGAGCATGTGTCCTGAATCCAATTGTCTTTGTATTGTCCTATGTCTAGTACTTAAGAGCTTTTTGACCTTCAAAAAGTACATAATCATTTTCTCTGTTAACTGAAAGCTGAGGGTCCTAGTTACTCTTCTATTATAGCCAGAACAAATACTGGACAACCTAAATTAAGGAAGGAAAGGTTTTTTAGCTCATAGTGGAGGTTTCAGGCTATCCTCAGATGGCTCCAAGGCTCACTGTCACATGACAGAGGGCAGCTGTTCATGAGAGTGGAAAACAACAAACTATCAAGAGTAAAAGGAAGAAGTGCAGGCAACCATGGTTACGGAGAAAAGGTCTGTCTCCCTTATGTTGCATTCAGGATTGCTTCCCCAGGCCAGTCTCACCCATCATCCCAGCATCCTCATGCCTGTAATCCCTGCACTGAATCATGAAATAATCACAAAGACTGGAAGTCTAATCCTCGACTGCATGTGGCTTTGAGGGGACAACTAAACATGAAGAATAACATTACAAATACTAATGTGTGCTTTAAATTAATGGTACATTTAAAATGATAGTCATGTAAAAATTCGTGAATTGATGTTTATCGTTAAAACATTAAAAGTGTTCAATTTATCATCTTATATTACCGATGAATCATAATTCATCTTGGCACTCTCTAATTTATGGTCATTTAAATTTTTTCAATTTATTTGTTTTGATATACTGTAATGATAATCACCCTACTTTTCTGCTTAAGAATAATAATTCTCTACTTTTACACACTTAAAAAATTAGCTTTGCTGATATTTTCCCACTTTCATTGACACGTTCTTTTTTCTTTATTTAGATCAGGGTATACAGAGTCACACTGTGTAGATAGTACTCAGTGATTCTTTTGTTTTTGGCCTTCCAAGTGCTGGGAATGTATGTCCTTGCCACCACCCCCAGTCTCAATCACCATCGCAGTGCATCCCAGGGATAGGCCTGGCACGAAAGTTCAGGGATAGAACCCTGGCTGCTGCACTGGGCCTAAGCAGGCACTTTTGTCCACTAAGCTCTCTGGAAGCCCAAAGTTATATCTTTATTTTTTATTTTACTTTTTTTTTCAGCACTAGTATTGAACCCAGGACCTTGCACTTGCCACGCAAGTACTTATATAGCTAAGCTATCTCTGCAGCCCCACTATTTTCAACTTGAATAAACTCTTTCAAGATTCAGTTTTGTTATGTGATTTTACCAAAAGACACATACAGTTAACCCACATAGTACATCACATGAGACATATGAGTTTGTTTCAGCCCCAGGGTATGAACTGAAAACAGAACCATTTTATGTGGTTAAACTTATTTTCCTGAGGTGTAACCCGAAGCTGAGACACAAATGAATCATTAAAGCATTTCTCCATTTGGACTGTCAAATCACACAAGACCAAATATTCCCCTTTCCTGATACTTGGGATTAATGAGTTTAAATTCTTATGTATTTTGAATTTATGTTTGTTTTTTCCAACACTAATTTAAATATAGATATAATCATTTAATTATAAGGAGGATTCCTGAAGACATTTACAGTAAACACTATATAGCAGTGGTGGAAAAGTTATGG
Source organism: Octodon degus (assembly GCF_000260255.1). NCBI lineage: Eukaryota > Metazoa > Chordata > Mammalia > Rodentia > Octodontidae > Octodon > Octodon degus. Next base: position 2,004,299 of record NW_004524679.1, on the reverse strand, counting down.
CACGCTCACCCAGTGGGCAAAAAGAGCCCTATCTGATAGCACAGAAGCCAAGTTGTCCATGCAGCTAAGTATAGGAAGACAACTGTTGCTATTGCTAGTCTAAAACCTCAATAATTAGCTGCAGTTTTGCAGGTTGTGAAAAATAAGTGGATTCGGGGTTAAAAATTGGGCACTCACACTATAAAAGACTCACCACTGCTATACATATATAAGGAGAAATGTCCTTTGAATTATCTACTTTTTGTTTGGACCTTTATGTGGAAAATTTAAGAGTGTAAAATTGTAAGAAAACTTCATGCAAAAGAATGAAATATGTGCTTAAGAAAGTGAGTTTTGAGCTGAAAATTTGGAAAAGGTAAAAAAAGGGAATGAAAGAATGAATTGAAGAATGGAAGAAGGAAGATGGAAACCAGGAAGAGAAGAAAGAAGGAGGAAATGAGGAAGAATAAAAGAAGAGGAAAAAGAATGTAAATAAAGTAAACATGTGAATTTACATTTACATAGGAAAGAAATGTATATCGGAAAATTTGCAAGAATTGAAAGTACATATAATTTCGTTAACTTACATCTATTTTAAGGTATAATAATTTCTCCAATTGATGATGGAAATGGAGATAATTAAAATTAGAGTGAAAGTGAAAGTCTTAGAGAAAGACTTCATTTTAAGTAGATTCTTGGGATAGGAGCTGAGCAATTTGATCATATATATTCTAAAAGAGAGCTGAAGATGATAACTCTTTTTATTAATTTTTTGAGAAACCAATAGCAATGAGTTTCAAAACCATTTAAGACAGCTTCAGTAATTAATACGTTGCATATTATTGTCTTCATAGTGGCTATTCATTGTACAATATGCAAACATAATATTCTGTCCAAACACTATTAGTACAAATCGTCCTTCTCATTGAATTAAGAGAAAATAACTGTATATCTGTCAAATTTTGTGTATATAAATTAAAAACGTCTTGTGATATGTATCCCACTTTTTCATTAGTTTTGTTAGATATGGGTATTCCATTGCCATTTAAATATTGTAGGAAATAAATAAATAAATAAATATTGTAGGTTTGTGAACTCAGCATAAGAATCCAATATTGTTCACTAGTCCATACTAGCAGTGCGTTCTCCGCAGGTCTGGCAATGCCAAAAGATGTTGACTTGAGCCTTTTACAGCTCAGCATATTAATATGGTTCACTTTTCATAGCACGTTTTTATAATTTTCTGCTGAATGATTAAGATCAAGATAAAGAAAAATCTTTATGACAAATAATGTAACTTTTGTATCTTAGAAAGTCAGTCAAAACACCTCAGGATTTACCCGGAAACCCTGTAGAGCAGATTGTAGCTCCTTTGTCAGTGTCAGTCATGTGTATGAGTCATGGTCATTCCTTGACCAATTTGCTCTCTGTGAAAGCCTGAGAGAATGTTGTGTTTCAATGTGACTCTCCATTGGCACACCCT
>NW_004524679.1:1995946-2002737 GCF_000260255.1 Octodon degus | reverse complement strand
TTTTTTTTGTTAGAGGTATAAAAATTTTAATCTCATGACATTATAAAGAAATTTTTACAAAATGATTAAATCTTTTGCTGCTTCCTTAGTTGAACATAGCACTTCTGAGGCTTTTAGTACAACATAATAAATTTAAAAGCATCTCCCTTCACACACCAGTCAAAAGCTTTGAATTTTATTTTGTTCTTTTAACATTGGTAAGATCATCACCATAAAAACCATTCATTGGTGCTTCTCTTATGCTTGCTCTTGTTTGGTGGTGGTCGGATTCATTCATCTGCTGTGCAGTATGAAATCTGATGATAATAATTCAGTTTTGCTTTTTCTCTTCTTCTCCTTCTTTTTTGTTTCTACTTCTTTATTGCCAACAGGAATCTTGTTCCACTGGAATGAAGAGAGGTTTATTTTTGTTCATAGTTTTCGTTCCTGGTTGTCCAAGTCCAAGGCAAGGCATGGTGGACATGTCTGGCAGAAAAAGGCTGTTCATATCAAGGCAACCCGAAATCTGAGGGTGATGGGTGGAGCCAGAAAGGAGGCACGTATTGCCATATCATGCCGAAGTGAAGGTCTCTTTTAAGTGCAGGTGGGTTTGGTGGGACATGCAGATACGATATCGTAAGAGGGAACCATTAAGTGATTTGTGACCTATGATAGAGGGAAGGGGCCATATGTACTGTGGAAGGGAACCCTTTGTACTGTCTGCAAATTTTCTGTGCATCTAAAGTCATTACAAGGAGCCGGGGACATGGCTCAGTAGAATAAGCACTTGCTGGCAAGTGGAAGGGCCTGAGTTCGATCCCCGGTTCCACAAAACAAAAACAAAAACAAAAATAAATAAAGTCATTACAAAATAAAGACTTATTGAATTAAAATTAAGGAAAGCAAGAATAAATATTTAATTGTTTGATCAATATTGCATACCTATATATTGTAATCTGAGCAACTAATTTGCTGAGAATTATATGTAATATAACCTGAAATCTCACTGATAGTCTAATAATGTTTAAAACAATCTATCAATTTAAATTTGAGTGTAAAACTTTTACTTTATATTTAGTTACCGGTTAAACATGTTAAATTATGATGATTTTTGTGTTGGAGCATGGGAAAACATATCATTGTTTTATCTTTTAAATTGTCTGATTGTACTTGGGTTGTAATGCATTCTTACACTGTTCACACTCCCAGGACTGTCAGGCAGAAGGATTCCTCTAAGTTGTGGCCTGCAATGTCTAGGTACTATAGTGAATTGAAGACAAGCCTGAACTATATAGGGAGATCCTGTGTCAAAGAAAGAAAAGAAAATTAACCAAAAAGTTGCCTAATTATATTTCTATGTAATTCACAAGTATTTATTGGAACATATTTTAATTTTTTTCCTGTATTTGTGAATAAAAATAAAAGACTTTTGAGTACTTTTTGGAGGAATTAAATTTTACCTTAACTGTGTTTCCACTCCAAAATGATTTTATGGAATATATAATTAATAACATTAAATATATAAGTGCCTAATATATATGGCTTATACAGCCATGAGAGTTGGGTACATATACATTTTATACTAGTTTAGTGCACTAACTAAGCAACTTTTAAAATTTGAAAATCATGTTTAATTTTTTATGTTATTTGTGTATTTTCACTTTGCTTTGAGTGAGATGTTCCTTTTTGTTTAGCTGTTTTTACTTTTGTTTGTTTGTTTGTTTTAGACAGGAGCTCACTATGTAGTTCAAGCTGGCCTTGACTTCACTTACATATCACTGACTGGCCTATAACTAATTGCATACTCTTGCCTCAGCATAGTATGTGCAAGGATTAAAGGCATGGACCACCAAAACTGGCCCAGAGTGAAATTTATTTTAGAAGATGACATGTGTAAATTATGCATACATCTGTACACAATTGTGTAGTTGTGTATAAATTTTGTAAAAATTTTATGTACATTCATATTTTACGTTCAATATTGGTGTATATGTACAGAAAATTAATATATTTTTATAAACACTACTTGGATGCAATAAATTTTTGTGAAACTTTCCTCTTTTTCAAGCCTTTAATTTTAATTACAATGTATCTTTTATAAATCTCATAAGAATTTGTTAGAATTGAGAACATAGGCTAGTTTATAGCTAAAGCCGTTTTAGAATTTCTTAAGTGGAGGAAGTAAATACTTTAAATTCACTTTTAGGTGTGTGTGGCAGAACTTGATATTGAACTCAAGCACTTGTGCTTCCAACAGAAGCACTTATTCTTATGAGCCATCTCCCAATTCCCTAAATTCTTAAATCATGTATACTTATATATAATTATTTCAAAGTTTCACAACAGACTCACTTTTGCTTTTATGGCCATGATAACTGTTGAGATCTGACAGAAGGTAGTGAGCTGAAAGCAGATAGCCTGCTTTTCATTTCATACAACATGAGATTTTAGACTTTTGGGTGGCGCAATTCAGAACTAAGAAAATCACATTCAGAGTTCTAACTTAGTATCAAACACTCTTAATCACAGTATCATATAGCTTAGATCCAGCAATTGTTAATAAGTTCCATCTGTGAGTGAATGGAGCATTCTGGGGACATTTAGATACAAGCCATGACAATTACTTTTTTCAAAATCAGTTGTTGCATAACCTAAGAACACTACTAATTTAAACAGTTACAAGAAAGATTTTTTTTAGAACAAGTATCAAGAAAATGAAAAAGAACTGAGCTTGAATGGGATTTCTGTCCTAGTTTTTTAAGGAGTCTCGCTACAGATTATCATAATGGTTGCACCAGTCCACGTTCTCACCAGCAGTGGAGAAGGGTTCCGTTTTTCCCATAGCCTCTCCAACATTTGCTGTTGGGTGATTTCCTTATGATAGCCTTCCTTTCTGGTGAGAGATGATATCTCAGTGTTGTTTTAATTTGCATTTCATGGATGGCTAGTGACGTGGAGTGTTAGTTCATATATTTATTCGCTTCTTTAATTTTATCCTCTTGAGAAGTGTGTGTTCATCTCAGATGACTATTTATGCATTGGGTATTTAAATGTAGGTACTCTAATGTTTTTCAGTTCTTTATAAATTCGAGAGAGCAGACCTTTGTCGGAGTGCTTATTTGTTCAGAATTTTTGGAAATTTGTGGGTTGTCTTTTCACTTTGTTGGTAATTTTTTTACGTGCAAAACATCCTCAATAAGAGGTGCTCCCAGTTGTGAATTCTTTCAAGTATTACTCATGCGATTGGATTTTTGTTCATGGAACCTTTGTCTACCCCTATGACTTCAAGAGTTACTTCTACATTCTCTTCCAGAATATTTAGATTTTCTGTTTTAATGTTTAGATCTATAACCCATTTTGACATTAGCTGAAAGCATGGTGATAGATCTGGTACAAATTATACTTTTCTGAATGTAGAGAGAAAGTTTTTCTAGCACCATTAGTTAAAGAGGCTATCTTTCTTCCAGTAAGAGTGTTTGACCACTTTGTCAAAGATAATGTCTCTTTTCCTTAATTGGTGAATTGAGTCCATTTACATTGATGGTTAGAATTGAGATGAATAGAATTATGATTGACATGTTATTTACCTGTTGACGTTTCCTCCTGTGTTTAATTGCTTGCCCATTTTAGTTGATTGCTTCTGATCTCAATCATGGAATTTTGATCATTTTAGTCCCTCTCTAGAACATCTTTCAGTAGCCTGTGTAGAGTTGGCTTTGTCATCATGAAATTATTTTGCTGTTCTTTGTCATGGAAGTTTTTCACTTCTCCATCAAACTTGAAAGAGTTTTGCAGGGTATAGTAGTCTGGGCTGGAATTCATTTTCATAGAGCATTTGAAGTTCTCTTCTCAATGCTCTCCTTGCCTTCAAGGTTTGTGAAGAGAAGTCGGCCATAATTCTGATAGTTTTTCCTTTGAATGTGATCTGCATCAGTTCTCTAGCGACTTTCAGTATATTACTCTTGTGCTGAATTTCTGGGATCTTGACTATTATGTGTCTCAGTGTGTTTTTCACTGGGTTGAGGTTCCTTGGCTTTCTGTATGCTTTGGTTACCTGAATGTCAGATTGTTTTCTCATATTTGGGAAGTTTTCTGCTATTACTTCTACTCATTTTTTTAAATGTCATTTGTATTGCCTCCTTCTTTCTCATTGATGCCTCTTAGTCTCACATTGTTCATCTTTGCATCTTCTTGCAGGTTATAGATTATTTTTTCCTGCATCCTGGTTGTCTTTAAGAGATCCTTTCTTACATTTTCAATAGTTGTACCAGCGTCTTCAAGATCTGAAACTCTGTCTTCACTTTAACTGAAACTGTTTTGTAAGCTTGTAATTGAGATATTAACTTCTTCTATATCTTTTTTTTTTTTTTTTGGAACCGGGGATTGAACTCAGGCCCTTGTGCTTGCCAGGGATGCGCTTATTCCACTAAGCCATCTCCCTGGCCCTTCCTCTACATCTTTTTGACTCTGCTCATGAGATCTATTTCTTTCCTGTATTGCTCATTCAAGGAATCCCTCATTTTTTAATCTCCTCTATTTTTTTTACTAGTGTCTTCTTTAGTAGCAGTTATTAATTATTTAACAGCAGCGTTTTCTTTAGATTGGGTTTCCACCCTATGTGTCTCTAGTTGATTCTTTACTTCAGATGCTATGACTTTTGAGAATTCTTCTCTTATTTCAGAAAATTCAGCTCTGAGTTCCTCTATAACTTTCTGCTGTTGCTTATTTACTATCAATGCTATTAATATGTACATTTGAGCTGAGCTATTAGAAAAGGATTCCTATCTGAGTTCCTGTTTGACTTTCTGCTGTTGCATATTTACTATCGATGCTATTAATTCATACATTTGAGTTGAGCTAGTGTCCTCTGCACTTGTTCTGGGTGGGCATTGGTTTCCTCCATATGTTTCTGCATTTGATTCTTTACTGCAGATGTTATTAATTCAGGGATTTCTTTTGTCATTTCCAACCTGAGTTCTTTTATACCTTTCTGCAGCTGTTTCTTTATTTCAGAAGCCATTGATTCATTGATTTCAGCTGTGTGATTCCCACTTTGTTCTATGTTAGTGTCCTCTGCACTTGTTATGGGTGGGCTTGGTATCTGAGTTTGCATTTTGCTCCTTCTAGTTGGCATTTTGTGCAGCACCATCTTCTGGCCTTAGTTGTAGAGCTTTGGTTCAGTTATAACCTTAGCACCTACTGAAGTTCAGGTACAGATGTACAAAATTTGGATTTATCCAGTTGTGGCTGGTTTGGGTCTGGCTACTGTGTCATCTCCTTCCAGCTGCTGTCCTTGGTGGTGAACCTGTTACGCCACTCAGGCTAGATGTTCTGCTTCTGGACTAGCAGGGTGGTTCAGTTCCCTACAATCTCTGCAGGGATTGCAGCTGCAGGGCTTCACCCCAGACCTGTATTCCAGCCCTGAGCTGAATCTGGAGGTCACAAATTGGGGTAAATGGAGAGGCAGCTCTCCCACACACTCACTGGACCTGAGCTAGAACTGGATCTGTGGGTTCCTGGAAAGCGGCAGAAATTCCTACTTGATGGGCGGGGTGGGATGGTGCTAAGGAGTGGTGGGCAGCGTCCCAAGTGGGTGGAAGAGGGTCTCACACATGATGCCCCTTGGCTGGGAAGGCGGGTCCTGCGGGCGCAAGTTAGCCAGAAGTTCACCCAAACAATCACCACTCAAAATATTTTAATGCCTCTAGACTTAGCATATAGAAAATAACAAATACCATAACACAGAAGGCAAGATAAGTTACTCTATGTTAAAGTGCTTTCAAATTGGTAGCTAAGCAGGAGTATATAAAGCATAATTATATTTGATGAACCCATTTAAAAGGTCATTGAGTGATCCAGTACTAGCCCAGGCCCAGTGAGTGTGTGGGAGACATTGTAGCTACTCTGCGCCAGTGGGACCTACCGGTCACAGTCCAGGCACAACATGCGTGAGACCCTCTTCCACCCCCTTGGACCCACACCACCACTCTGCAGCACCCCACCGCACCCTGCATGCCACGTGAGAATTTCTGCTGCGTTCTGTGGACACCCAGATCCAGTCCTAGCCCAGGCCCAGTGAGTGTGAGGGAGAGCTTCTGGCTAACCTGTGGCAGTGGGTCCTGCTTGACCCAGCCCAGGAGCAGCATGGGTGAGACCCTCTTCCACACCTTTGGGACGCACAGCACCACTCCGCAGTAACCCACCCCACCCTGCCCACAAAGTGAGAATTTTTGGAGCATTCTGGGGACCCCCAGATGCAGTCCTAGCCCAAGCCCTGAGAGTGTGTGGGAGAGCTTCCTCTCCTCCCTACACCACCTTGGCCCCTCCAGACTCAACTTAGGCTTGGCATAAAGGCCTGAGGTGAAACCCTACAGCTGCAATCCCTGCAGAGATTGTAGGGGACAGAACCACCCTGCTAGTCCAGGAGCAGAATCTCTTAAAATTCTCTTGAAATAAGAAACTGATTTGGAATTTATAATAACTTTATTTAGAAATGTTATACCTCACTTGTAGATTATCTTCCTTTTAAATCATGTGTTTACTTTTTACCTGCCTTAAATAACGTGCTACGCAGAGTTCCATGAGAATTAATGAGAGTCTGCACGTGTTTGAACCTTTAAGCAGAATGAGGATCCATGATACACACGGAGTTTGCCTTATATGAAATGCTTGTCCAAGAGGTCGTCATTGCTCTTACTGTGCTTAGACCTTAATTTAATGATGAATAAGTTATTCAGTAAATTTTTTTTCAATCCAAATATATTTTTAATAAGCAAACTACAGCTAATTGTACTTAATTCCTTAATTTACTT
>NW_004524679.1:1987589-1988588 GCF_000260255.1 Octodon degus | reverse complement strand
TATATGGCATTGTGGCAGGACAGTAATATGATAACTTTTTCTTGTGTCTTGTTTTCATTTATTACCCTTTTTTGAAACAAACATTTACTTAAGAGACAGTATAGTGCTAATTGATATGACATGACAAGCAGTACGTATTTAGAAGAACAGAATAACTGCATTCTAAGCATGATTCTATTATTACACATTGCTCTCTTCAGTGTACTTGCTTAGCTCACAGGTATCCACATATAGATTTAGTCCTGTTGAGAATCCTACCAACTAAATGCTAGTTTCAGAAATCTTCTCTAGATTCTCAGTATCATTGCCTTAACATTCTTGTGCACATAAATGTATGATTTTATTGCGTGTCATGTTTCCTAGCTTTTCTCCTTGCCCTCTCTTTGTCTAATCCTTAAGTTCTTGCTTCCCATTTAATCACCTTATACTTTTCTATTTTTATTTCTTCTTTTGAGATTTTTATACTAGGGAGACTATATGATATTTATACATGTGAGTGTGGTTTATTTCACTTATGAGTATATCTTCAAGTGGCATGCACTTAAATATAAAACCCTTGAGTTTGTCATTGTTTATAGCTGAGTAATATTCTCTTGTATAAAAATACTATATCTTTTTCATCCATTCCTCAGGTGATGAGTATTTTGCTTGTTTTCAAGATTTGGCTTCTGGATAGACACAGAGCGAAGGCCTGGCACATGAGGTGAGATGACCCGGGGCCCACGGATCCTGAATAGATCCAGAGTGCAGTCCCCACGTGTGAGTGAGATGACCTGGGGCCCGACGGATCCCGAATAAACCAAGAGCACAGGTCCTACGTGGGACTGAGAGGACCCGGGGCTGCCAGATCCTGAATAGACTCAGAGCATAGTCCCAGCGTGTGAGGTGAGACAACGCGAGGCCACTGGATCCTGAATTGACCAGAGTGCAGGCTTGGTGTTGATTGAGACTGCCTAGGGCCCACTGGATCCTGAATAGACCCAGAGAGCAGGCCCTGCA
>NW_004524679.1:1972411-1978239 GCF_000260255.1 Octodon degus | reverse complement strand
AGGTGTCTCATTTCAAGTAATTGAAACTCAAATTCAAATATTATCACTGTTTACAAAATTTTGACCAATATGTGATAGGGAGAAAGATGAGCATGCAATGTGTAATATGTAAACAACAGGGTGTTATTCAGCCATGAAAATGTCACAATTTTGTCATTTGCATAAAAATGAATTGGTCTGGAAATTGCTATATGGAGCAAAGTAAGTCTAACTTAGAAAGGCAAATGTTACATTAAAAAGATGACAGGAAAACCATGATTAGACAAGAAGAGGTTAGGAAAAGGAAAGAAGTGAAGTGCCCGCGTAGGTAATGGGGAGCAGGAATAGAATCAAAATACATTGTATAAACCGAGCTCAAAAAATTATGAAATGGGGGGTCAAGTTATGTGCATGTATAAATGTGTCAAACAAAAAACTTCATTCACGAATGAGATCAGAAGCAACTAAATAGGGCAAGCAATTAAACACAGGAGAATAAAGAGTAAATGACAACAGGTAAATAACATGTCAATCATAAGTTAATACATCTCAATTATAACCATCAGTGTGAATGGGCCCAATTCACCAATTAAGAAAAAAATAGACTGGCACAGTAGATTAGGGAAAAAAAATTCATCAATACGCTGTGTACAAGAGACATATTTAACTCATAAAGACATGCTTGGACTCAAAGTCTAAGAGTGGAAAACAATACCATATGCCCCAGTATCTCAGAAAAAAGCAGGGCTAGCAATCTTGTTCTCATGCACTCTCAAATTCAAACCAAGAATGATCAAGTGAAATGAAGAAGGCCACTAAATGCAGGTTAATGGAAAAATACAAAAGAAAGAGGTAACACTCATACATATGTATGCACCAAACATGGGAATACCCAAATATATAAAACAAATCTTAGTGGATATGAAAATCTAATATCCAGTACCACAATCTTAAGAGGAGATCTTAACACCACCTTATCCCAAAAAGAACAGTCGACTAGATAAAAAATTAAGAAAGAATTAGTAGAACTGAACCAGAGTTTGAAACAAATGGGCTTAGTGGATATATACAGAGTGTTCCACCAAAACACAGCTGAATACACATTTTTCTCAGCTCTACATGGAGTCATTTTCTAAAATAGACCACATACTGGTCCATAGTTCATGCATAAGTATATGCAAAAATCCCAGAAATTATCCCATGCATATTATCTGACCACAGGGCAATGAAACTGGAAACATATGATACAGTAACCCAGAAAAAAACCTAAAAACATGGAAATTAAACAACACCATGCCAAGCAACTTATGGGGCACATATAAAATTAAACAAGAAATTCAGCAATATCTAAAATTTAATGAAAATTCAAACACAACTTATCAGAATTTATCGTATTTGATGAAAGAAGACCTCAGAGTTAAATTCATATCTGTGAACTGGCACATTAGGAAAACAGAACGAGAACAGATAAGCATTGTAATGTTGCACCACCAGCATCTAGAAAAGGGAAAGTGAACCAAACCAAGGCCCCAAAGATGGGAAGAAATCTTTAAAATTAGAGAAGAAATTAACTCAACTCAGAAGAAGAAAGCAGGACAAAGAACTTATGAATCAAAAAGCTGCTGCTTTGACAAATTAAATAAAATTGATAAGCACCTGACTAACCTCATCAAAAGAGGAAAGAAAAAAATCAAATACAAGCAATATGGAATGAAAAGGGTGTAACTACCACAGTACCAGTAGAAATTCAGAAGATTATTAACAGCTACTTCGAGAACCTTTACTCTCACAGAATACAACACACAGAAGAAATGGAGAGATTCACAGAAAGGTACAAATTACGAAAACTGAATCAAGAACACATAACAACTCTCAATAACCCAGTAAGAGCCAATGAAATGCGATATGTAATAAAAATCAAACCGACAAGTAAGAGTGCAGGTCCTGATGGATTCACTCCTAAATTCTACATGAAATTTACAGAAGATGTAATCCCTATAATCCTCAAAATCTTCCCACAAATTGAAAAGAAGCAATCCTTCCAGAATCATTCCTTGAGGCAAGTACTATACTGATGCCAAAACCAGGAAAAGACACAACTAAAAAACAAAACCACGGGACCATCTCCCTCATGAACATAGATGCGAAAACCCTCAACAAAATCATAGAAAATAGAGTACAGCAAATCAACAAGAAGATTATACACTATGACAAGGTAGGATTCATGCCAGGGATGCAAGAATGGTGCAATGTTCGTCAATTTATAAATCTAAGATATCATTTCAATGCAGACAAATCAAGAAACCACATAATCATCTCATTTGATGCAGAAAAGTCTTTTGACAAAGTCCAACACTCACTCATGTTCAGAGTCCTTCACAAAATTGGAATAGATGACCTTTACTTCCATCTTATAAAAACCATATATGACAATACAACTGCTAACATAGTTCTAACTGAGTACAAACTGAAATCATTTACTCTTAAATTTGGTAGAATAGAAGGATGTCCTCTACCTCTCCTCCCATTTAATATAGTTCTGGAAGCATTAGCTAGAGCCATTAGGCAAAAGTAAGAATTAAAAGGAATAAGAATATGTAAAGAAGAAGTTAAATTATCATTATTTGCAAATGAAATAATACTTCACTGGGAAGACCAAAAAAACTACAGCAAGGAGATACTAGAAGTGACACACAAATTCAGTACCATAGCTGGATACAAAGTCAGTATCCAGAAGTCAGTAGCATTCCCATACAGAGAACAAACACACTGAGAGGAAAATAAGAGAAACAATATCACTTACAATAGCACTGCGGAAAATGAAATACATTTGAATTCATCTAACTGAGGTCAAAGATCTTTTTACTTTAATCTACAGTACTCTGAATAAACAGAAAGTAGAGGATTTCAGAAAATGGACAGATATTCTCTGCTACAGAATAGGAAGAACTAACATTGTGCAGATGGCAATACTCCCAAAATTCCTGTATCGATTTAATGCAATCCCTGTCAAACTACCACCAACATTCCCCCATACCTAGCAAAATCATTCTAAAATTTTATTTGTAAGCACAAAAGACCTAGAATAGCAAAGGCAATCCTGAGCAACAAAGACAAGGCAGGAGGCATTATAATTCCTGCATTGAAATTATACTACAAAGCTACTGTGATGAAATAAAAATGGTACTGGCAACAAAATAGACCTGAGGATCAAAGGAACAGATTAGAAGTTGCAGAAAATTCTACAAACACATTCAGCCACATGATCTTCAACAAAGAGGCCAAACATGCTTACTTGGAGAAAGAAAGTCTCTTCAACAAATTGTGCTCGAAAAACTGGCTCTATACATGCTGAAAACTAAAACTTGAATCAGGTCTATCATCATGCACTAAGCTAAAGTCAAACTGGATTAAAGATTTAAACTTTAAAACAGAAAAACTAAATGTCCTGGGAAAGAAAGTAGAGGAACTCTTGAAGACTTAAGAGTAGGCAAAGAGCTCATGAACAAAAATCAAATAGCACGGGTAACAATGGAAAAGTTAAGACCTGGGACCTCCTCTTATTGGGACGTGTTTGTACGTCATTAGAAATTACAAAAAAGTCAAATGCAACCTACAAGTACGGAAAAAATCTTCACAAATCAATACTCAGACAAAGATCTGCTCTCTAGAATAAAGACCTATAAAACATTAGCTCACCAAAATTTAAAAACCCAATCCAGAAATGGGCATCTGAGATTAACACACACTTCTCATAAGATGAAGTTAAATAAGTAAATAAATATATGAAAGAATGCTCTACATCACTTGCCATCTGTGAAACACAAATGAAAGCAACACTGAGATAGCATCTCACCAGAAGAAAGAATGGCTATCATAAACAAATCAACCAACAACAAAAGTTGGAGAAACTGTGGTGAAAAAGGAACACTTCTCTGTTGGTGGGAATGTAGACTGGTACAATTAGTATAGAAATCTGTGTGGAGACTCCTTAACTAAATTAGGGCTAGCCATTCAAAAAAGCTATCCCTCTACTGGGAATTTTCCCAGAGGAATGGAAAACCACATATCATAGTGATATATGTGTACCTATGTTTATAGAAGCACAATTTGCAGCAGATAAATATTGGAAACAACAAAGATGCCATCCCCTGAAGAATGGATGAAAAAGATATTGTACTTTTATAAAATGGAGTATTACTCAGCTATAAAGAATGTTAAGCTCTATGCCTTTTTGTTTAAGTGTATTCCACTTGAAGATATACTCAGAAGTGAAATAAACGAGACCCACATGTGTAAATATCATATAGCTTCCCGAATATAGTATTTGAAAACAAGAAATACCAAAGAAAGTTATAACAAAATTTAAAGGAAAGCAAGAGCTTGAGGATTGGACAGTGAGGAGAGGGCAAGGAGAAGAGCTATGAAACATGACAGGGGCCAAGTCATACATTTGTACATACACTATGGGTAAAGCAATGATCCTGAGAACATTCAGCAGGTGTTGAATTACTAGCCATTACTCAGTGAGACTCTCACCCTGACTAAGTATATAGGCTGCTACATGTGAACTGAGTGACTGCACCAAAGATAGCTATGTGTAATTGTGGGGTCATGCTTGGGATGTCTGTCATTCTGGTCTTTTATATATGCACTGCTTGTCATTACATACCAATTAGGTCAAGAGATTATCTCAAGTAAAATTTTTAAAGATGTACCAACTCATGCCTAAAATGTTTGATACTCAGATAGATAGTGAGGTTAAACCCACCTGCATATATTGTAGGGCAAAAATAATCTTCTCTTAAGTAGGGTTGACAACCTAACTTTGCCGAAAAAAAAATAGAGAAAAAGAAAGGGTTCAAAGACACCAACCTTTTGGCCCCAGCATTTCAAGGTCAGTGAGGACTCAGGACATAGGAGAACCTATACTGTAACATCATGTAACTCAGTTGTGACCCGTATTTTCTAATCAAGGTGATTATGGGGCCACAGAGAAATGTGACTGATGATGTAGTGTGTGCTTAAAGAGGGTCACATGGAGAGAACCCATTCTTTCAGGCTTTCTAAGAGAGCAAATTCATCAAGCAATTGCTGCAACACATCCACATAACTGACCCTTAAAAACGATCTACAAATTGCGTTACAGGGTTTCAGGATAATTCCTCAGGGTACTTCATTGACTGTGTCAGAAGCAAAAGTTACATTTTTTGTTATGTAGGTACTGAATTATCTTGGTCATAACCATCCAGCAGAACAGTATAGAAATGAGGTATGAAAAGTGAAGCCATTCTAACATGCTGAGCTATGGAAGCCTCAAGCCATCAGATTCGGACATTGCTAGTGCTGTGGATAACCCACTACAATTGTACAGTACTGGACTATATTGGAATATTTTGCTGAATTCATGCACCTACAATATTTGAATGGCATTGGAATACCCATCTCTGACAAAACTGAGCAAACGAAGGTGACATAAATGAAGGACAATTTTGTATCTGGATATATAAAATAGTTAGGATAGTTACATAGCTACTTTCTCATAATTCAATAAGTAGAACTATCTGTACTAACAGTATTTGGATAGGATATCATGTCTGCATCTTCTACTATGAATGAATGCTACAAAGACCAAAATATGCAATGTATTAGTTGTTTAAATCTCCTACCAACCAGTTTTGAAGTTGTCACATTGCAATTTTTCTCAATAAAATTAATAAAAAAGAAGAAACTTCAGAATCTATGCAAGCATGAATATTATTATTTTTTTCAAAGTTTTATTGATAAACAGATAGCAATGAGACAGTTTCAAATCAAATCAGAAGTACAGTTTCAACAAATAATACACT
>NW_004524679.1:1963402-1971986 GCF_000260255.1 Octodon degus | reverse complement strand
CCCTCAGGATTTATCCTGAGATTCTGTACCTCAGATTGTAGAGCTTTTGTCAGTGAAGCCAAGTGGATGAGTCATGGCCATTGCTTGGCCAATGCAAGCATGAATATTATATAATAGAATAATAAAAAGATGAAGGGTATAAGTTGACTACCAGCTAGAAACACTACAATATTCTATCTTCAATCATAATAAGTGTTTCTGCTTTAACATTTATATCTTAAATCCATTTTCTTTTTGTTTTTCATTTTTTGAATGTATGATGAGAGATATGGGTTGAGGTTTAAATTTTGTCATATAAAAAGCAAGTTCATTCTGTGATGTTTAGTCAAAATGCTATCTTTGGGCTAGGGAGATAGCTCAGAGCCATAAGTTCCTGCCTAGCAAGTGCAAGGTCCTGATTTTAATCCTTGGTACTAAAGAAAGTAAAAGAAAAGCTACTTTTCTCCAGTGAAAGGGTCTAGCTTCTTTTCCAAAAGTAAGTTAGCTAAGTGTATAAGGAGGTTCCTTTGTTCTTCTATTAGGATTCTTTGTTCCCTTGGTATTTTTGTGACAGAAGCTTGCTGTTTCATCATAATATCACTTTAGTATAATTTTAATTCTGGTACCATGTGTTACCTGCCTTATATTTTTGGCCATGATTCTGTCTCTTATTTTAGGTCTGTTCTGGTTCATATGCATTTGTAAATTTCTCTACTTCTTTGTGGCATTTTCATTATACTGACATTAAATCAATGTGAGAGATTTCGAAATGTGACAATTTTCACCTCTACCTTTCTAAGAACAAACAGTAACTTTTCTTTTCTTTTTTTTTTCTGTTTCAGGGATTGGGCTCAGAACCATGCACTTGCCAGGCAAACATTTACTCCACTGAGCTATTTGCCCCACCCTATCTTTTCATTTTCAAAATTCCTCTTCAATTTCTTTTTTTAGGTACTATAGTATGAAGATAAATTTCTAGCACTTCCCTTGTTAGACTAATTTATAAGTTTTTCCTTTATTTTGATGCAATTAAGACATGTTTCCTTAATTTCTTTCATTATGGCTTTTTTAGCTTTGTATGTGAATGCTGTGATATGTGAGTAATGACTTTGCTTCCAACTAATATAACATACAATGTTATTAAATCTAGAACTAGTTTGGTGAGATGCTTGTGGTCTTTAACCTACAGTAACTTGTCATCAGCAAATAATTATTTGGTTGACTGATAACAGATGGTCAACTTGTAACACTAAGTGGAACTGAATCGGCACAGTATTGAGTGTGAGAGGCCCATCCCTGAACTGTTGTCAACAGCATGGAAAGGAGAACTTAGATGAAGAAGTGGTTCTGGTGGCTGTCCTGGAGAAGTTTGTCATGCTGGCTTTCCTGATATGAACTCAGTCATTCTCATCATTAAAGTAGTTTTGAACCTTCTTGTTACTGGGAATGGCTACAGTACACTTTGGGGGATCTCTGACCCTTTGAGCATTGCTTCCTGGGTCTAGAGAGGAAGATGTCGCACTGTTTTGTATCCCGGAGAAGCTTGTAATGCTAGCTTCTCTCCTAGAAACTCAGTTTTTCTTATTAAAGGAGGATTTTAGGATCTCCTTGTCACTGAGGGTGGCTGTAGTACTTTTAGGGCGAGCTGTTGTTCTCACCTTAAGCATTTCTTCCTGGCTCCTCTTTGCATCCCCCTGCCTGCTGGCATAGATCCTTCCTCCAGCTGACACAGTCTTTCTAGCATCCACCACTGAACTTTACTGCACCAAGCACAAAACTGTGAAACACACTTCACAAACATTGTTGGGGATTCTAGGCCTCCAGTTGTATTCATTGAGGAGGCACATTTTCATGTGTCCCAGGTCCTAAGCTGGACTCATGACAGATGTCACCATGGGATTCAGGCCCTCAGCTAGGTGCTTTTAATTTTTAATGTATGGAAAGATTTCCTGCATTTATTTTTTTTTTTTATTTTTTGTATCTCACTGATTGTGTGACTACTATAAAGTTATCCTATAATGTGTCCTGCATTTTATTGTTTCCCATACAAATCCTAATGATAGCAATGATGAAATTATCTTTAGTCCAGGGTCATGGTTCAACATAATTATATAAATGTAATTAAGCATACAATAGAAAATAAAAAATAATCACATCAATAGATGCAAAAGAAATTTCTTTGAAAAATGTCAGTATCCTTTCATGCTTTGAAAAGTCCATGGTGAAAATATAATAAAGGGCTTCACATTGAAAAGAAAAAAAAATCTTTTCGCTACGAACCCACTGATAACATGATATTAAGTGGCAGATTACTGAAGCAGTCCCTGCAAATAATGCATTGAATGAATTGTATCCACTCTCACTAGTTCTGTTCATTGTAAAATTTGAAACTTTACAGCGAGATATAAGAGAAAGCAAAAAAAGATAGTATTCAAGATGATGTCCAATTATTTTTATTTACAAAACATATCCATTTATATAAAATGCCCAAAATATCACAATGAAGAACTAAATAGTATTGCAAAGTAGTAGAATGCAAACTAAACATAAAATATATGAGTGTTCCTGTTACAACATTTATGAGTTTACAAAAGAATCGGGCAAATGAATCCACTCACAAAAGCTTCAAAATATACTTTTTACATCTTTAAAATATATTTATTACTGCTTCTACAGGGTATCACTATACAAATCACACTAGTAGTTATCTTCCTGCTTTTTCAACCTCTCAAGTGCTGGGATTACATGCACGTGACAAAACATCCAGTCTCATTCACCCTCTGAGCGAGTCCTGGGTGTAAGACTGGCATGGCATGGCAAGCATTGAACCCCAATCCCAGCATCTGCCTAAGCAGTTGCTTTAATCTGTTGAGGTATCTGGTTGGCCCTTCAAAATATAAATTATTGGGGCTAAAGATATAACAGCAGCATAAGGTCCTGCTTGGAGAACACAAGGTCCAGAATTCCATCCTCAGTACTGGAAAAAAAATGAGGACTTTTCACGAAACAAGAAAATAAAATATCTCTGTCATAAAAAATATTTTTCTTCAAATAAAATTAGAAGAGGACTTTAAAAATGAAAATAAGGTGAGATATCTTGGTTTGCATTCATTTATCTGTTGAATGTTTATCTCTGTTGCATTAGGAAATAAATTAAAATCAAAATGCACAGAAACTGAGCTTGGTGCGACAAGCGTGTAATCCCAACTTTGGAGAGAATGAAACAAGGGAATCACTATGAGTCCGAGATGCATAGTGAGATGGTGTACCAAATACAGAAACTTTTTAAAAACATTATAACAATACCAGTGAACCTATGGGTGATAAGGAACCATTTCTACAATAATGGTAGGAAAGTACACTTGTACAACCCATGTGAAAAGCAATATGAAAATTACTCATAAAATTAGAAATTCAACTTGCTCCAGGTTTCCCCTTTTTGATATTCTGCTGAAAGAGATAAATGTATCATAATTCACTTATGTTTACACTTATAGCACAAGGTCCATAATATTTAAACCTTGGAAAGGACAAACATACAAATGAGCAGATGAATAAATGAAGAATCAAAATGTAGCATCTATACATATCAGTGTATTGTCAGGCATAAAGCATGATAAATGAGTCATTTGTAAGAAAATAGATGCAACATCGGACCAAAATATAAAGTGAATAAAACAGACACATAATTTTAGACATTATAGCATTACTCTTATTTGATATGAAGAAAATAAAAATAAAAGATAACAGGAAACACAGCAACAGATCTGTTGAGAAAATAGGATGAAGACACGAAGGGAGAGACAGAGAAGGGAGAGATCAAGATGAAAAAGTACTGATGGTGTGCTGTGCACATGTATCAGTTAACTCGTTAAAAATGTATTCATTATATGTAAAAACATGTTCTAATAAAAAGTAAAATTAAAAAATAGAAATTTCATTAAAATATCATCTGGATCCTTCCCATAATGAGAAGAATCAATTATATAATTTATATGGAACTAAAATAGAACAAGAAGAGCCCAAGAAATCCTACATAAGTAAAGAAGAAACTAATAAAATCCTGGACCTCAATTTACACTGCAAACCTACAGTGATAACGGCACAATGATAATAGCAAGAGAATAGGCACTTTCACCAGTGGAATATAATAGAGCATAAGAAAGTGAAACCAAGCAGCTTTGGTTATGTGATATTTGACAAAAGAGCGAAAACTTATCTTCAACAAGTATAGTTTCTTTGAAAATTGATTCTCAAAAAACTCATTATTCATAAACAGAGGTATTTACCTAAATTTGTTGCTCACATTCTGGGAATTTTCTCAGAAGAACTGAAAACGTCATATCACAGTGATATTTCACCCTATGTTTATAGTAGCACAATTTGGGATAGGTAAATCTTAGAAACAACCAAAATTCCTATCACATGAAAAATAGATGAAAAAGATGTGGTGCTTTCATAAAATGGTGTATTACTCAGCTACAAAGAAAAGAAACCTTGAAGCCTTCATAGGTGAATGGATGTAACTTGAAGCTATACTCATAAATGAAATAAAGTAGAACCCCATATATGAATATCATATTGTCTCCCTAGTGTAAGAATGCAGAGGAAGAAATAAAAACTGAAATGTATAATATGGTTAATGGAAAGAAAGAGAACTTGAGGAGTAAACCACGAAGAGAGAAAAGTTAGGAAATAAAGGGGCAAAACATAGATTTGTGTACATAACATGGTAAGGCAATGATTCTATGAATTTTCACCAGGTTTATGGAAAATATCAGGTAATGGGTAGAATTCTCACCCTGACTTACACTATATGTTCATTTCTGTGAACTAAGCAACCACATACATTCAGAACAGCAATGTGTAATACTAAAACCATGCTTAAAATATGCTATTCGAACTTCTAACTGTGTACTATTTCTAATATCATATGAATTATTGTATACTCTCTTAAAAGTATTTTTTAAAAAGTATTAAAAGAAATTGATAGACAAGAAGAAAAATTTAAGACTTCTTGAAAGGTGTGGTAATAATCAATCATATGTTCCATCTTGTATAACTGTATGTGTTAATATGAGCAGCAGACTTGAAAAAAAATAGATAATATATCAATCACTGTTAATCATTTACTCTACTTTGGAAAAACTGTATCGTTTGTATTGTTATTTGTTATACTGCGTTTGTCTTTTCTTTTGTTTTACATTGCCTTTTTCACAGGGAAATTATATCATTAAAGTTCTCTTCCTGATGCTTAACAACTAAAATTTGTAGACTAAAATTAAGAGAGATAAATGGACTCAAATCATAGACAGTACGTAAGCCCTAACCCTTCAATGTCAGTGAGGACACAGGATATAAGAGAACCTCTGCTATGACATCATGTAACTCAGTGGTTTACCAAACTTTCTGATCAAGGGTCCACAGAGAAAATGATCAAAGATGCATAGTGTGACAAAAGAGAGTCACCAAGAAAGAAAAATATATTCTCAGGCTTTCACAGAGAAAATTGGTCAAGCAATGGCCATGACTAATCCAAATGGCTCACAGTGACAAAAGATCTGCAAGGTGCTGTACATGTTTCCAAGGTAAATCCAGAGGAGATCTGACAGTACTACTAAGATCCTAAAAGTTACATTTTTAGTTATATACCTCTTGCTCTAACAGCAATGGAAAACCCATTTCTAAACAAAACAAAAAATGGGGATATAAATAAAGGACCAATTTGTAGTGAAAAAATATGTATATACAACATAGTTAGGAAATATATACAGCTGCTTTCTCTTAGTTCAGTAAGAAGAAGAAAGGTTTTTAGTAATAGTAGATATCTGACTAACTACTACATAAAAGCAATATTCAATGTATTAATTATTGTATATGTTGTTTTCACCTGTTTTTGAAGCTGTTTCATTGCCATTTTATCTTTTTTCTCATTAAAAATTTTTAAGAGATTAAGAAAATTATCTGTTCTTATTGTGACCTTTCTTTAGCTTTCTAGTTGGATTCAACTTTTTATGCAAATATTATCTGTACTCCTGCATTTTATTTTATTCTACTTATACAGAGCATCGTTTTTGATGATTTTTTTCTGTAGTCTATGTTCCTTCCTTGAATAAATGAGGTATGTCTCTATCATGTACCATGTAGGTAGCTTTTCTTTTTGTGGTTCTTGTTTTTCCTTTGTACCAGTCTGTATCATTTCTGTTATTGTGTTAATAATTTGATAGCTAGTTCCCTTCTTTTTTCAACTAGTTTAAATACTCTTCCAGTTACTTGTAGAATATCACTTG
The DNA here is from genome assembly GCF_000260255.1 of Octodon degus. NCBI lineage: Eukaryota > Metazoa > Chordata > Mammalia > Rodentia > Octodontidae > Octodon > Octodon degus. The sequence goes on along the minus strand of NW_004524679.1, from coordinate 1,965,717 downwards.
GACATTGTTTATATTTGCCTTTCTGTATCTTTTTACAGTTCCCATATGAAATTTTCTGTGAAGTTGATTTTGAGTTATGAATTTCTTTGATTCTCCGGGTTGTGAATATTTTTATTTTGCCATCGGCTTTGAAGTCTACTTCTAAAGGTGATAATAATCTTGGCTGGGTCCTAGTTTTGAAGAGGGTGGTGGTTGAATACTTTTATTCTGTGTTGTCTTGACCATTCAGGATTTCATTAAGATAAATGTTATTATTGTAATAGGCTTCCCTTTGTGTGTTAAATTTGCCTCCAATGGGTTTCTATATTTTTAATACCATGGTTACTTTATGTGTAATTTCAAAGTTCACAAACACTTTACAATATTGGCTTCCCTTTTTGATCATCAATAACTCACAGAAAAACAATGAAAATTTTATTACATCCTTTGGGTACATGAAAATAATAATTCACAAGCAAATCTCATTCAAGAATATTTTGTAAACTACATAAACTTTACATATTCGCATTCACCTGAAATCAAGCTATAAAATGCATTTTCAAATTAACACTGAGAAGCCTAAGAGAAGAATGCTGAAGGTAAGCTGCAAACAACTTTGCATATCGAATGTAATATGAGGCAACGGAAGAAGAAATTTCCAGTTCAGCCTACATCTATCATGTTAAAAATGTAAACAGTTATTATGCCTCTACTAGTTTCTCAGGTTTTATTTGTAACTTGTGGTAACATGACTACAGAAATTGTATCCTAGCACAATAATATGTATCGAAAAATAAGACATTTGAGCAATCTTAAGAGCATTTCTAAAGACTACACCAATAGTCGTTCCTCTAAAAGAAGACTATAAGAAATAGTAGGAGGACTATCATTTGGATTATATTTCAGAAAAGATAAGTAATATATCTCAAAGGGAAGCATAAAAATTTAAGATGGGCTCACTTAGAAAACTTAGAAAAAATCAAACGTCATAAATTAGTTTCAAGGGGCCAGATAGATGGCTCAGTGGAATAAGTGCTTCCCTGGCAAGTGCAAGGGCCTGAGTTCAATATCCAGTTCTGCCAAAAAAGAAAAAAATACATAAAAATAAATTAGTTTATAACTTTTGAAATTAGAATATATATTATGAGGCTTAAGACTCATGAAATGTATACAAGTATTTCCCCTTTAAATATACTTTTACTGTGCTTTGGAGAACCTCTGTAGATTCTATTAAGAGGCCACACAAAGTAATGTCAAAGGAATAGGGAATGGACAGATAAGAAGTCAACAAATAAATACTAATAAGAAAACACTATTAACTAATATCACAAATTTATGTATTTTTGTTCAATATCATTGGGGTAGTGGAAATGACCAAGAAATGAATGAACTAATCCATTGGTCCAAGTTAAGATTGTTAACTAACCCGTTATTTGATAGCTCACTCATGAATTACTACTTCCCCAGACTGCTTGTGAAGGGCTACTGTTGCTTGATTTACTGCCTATTTTTCTGTGATTTTTTCAGAAACACCTAGGAAAGACTCAAATCACAAGAACAAAGAATTCACAGACCACACAGTAACCTCAAAAAGAAGTCTGAAAATGTTTTCATTCTACACATTTTATTAATCACTCTTATAATTTGAGTTTGTGTTTATGAAAATAATCCTGAGTACTCATATATCTATTTCCTTTCTTATTTAAACAAAAGTGTTTTCAAATACTCCATGCCTTCCATCTTAGATTACTCCCCTTACTCTTTTGCAAGAAACTAGTATATTAGTGTACAAAGCTTTAGGATTATTTTAATAGAAGGGACAAATGCATTCATTTACTAAGAATATTTTCCTCTGATGTATTTCACAGGCACTATGACAGTGTTTTATCATGCAGTGAAAATTGTTATCAAACAAATATCATTTAAATTGCCAAAGTACTGACAATATTGTGATAGTAAATATTAACATATTAAACATCATACTGTCTAAGAAAATTAAACAACAATGGAATAAAAATAACAACCCAGAAATCAAATATGTCCACATGGTATCACTCTATAATATGTAAACAGACTATGAATATTTAGGTGCAATGATCTCTAACATGGCAGTTACACTCGTGATGAAACAAATTCACACTTGGGAGATCAAGTAACATGAGTAAGCACAGAAGCTTGCCCCCAATGAATGCTTTTTCAAAGTTTGCCAATTAACTAAACATCATTTTGGGTATGGAAGATGTATGTATATTAATACTCTATGCAGGTAGAAAATACTCTAATGAAAGCATTTTAAACAGATGGTGTTAGGTGTTTATTAGATACTGCAAATTCTA
>NW_004524679.1:1960864-1962522 GCF_000260255.1 Octodon degus | reverse complement strand
TTTTTTTATTAGATAACATAATAAAATTATGCATACATCTGCACACAATTATGCAGTTGTGTATACATGGTGTAAAAATATCATGTGCATTCATATTTTGCCTTCAGTATTGGTGTTTCTGGAGAGACAATTAACTTGTTGTTGCAAATAATAAAGTACTTCAATGCAATAAATTTGTGTGAAACTTTCCTCTTTTTCAAACCTTGAATTTTAATTAAAATGCATCGTTCATAAAATCACATAAGAATTTGTTAGAATTAAGGAACTTAGGCTAAATTGTAGCTAAAGCCATTTTAGCATTTCTAAAATGGTGAAAGTAAGTATTTTAATATCTTAAATACTACTGATATACAATTACTTTGAATTTTCACAACAGACTCACTTTTGCTTCTATGGCTGTGATAAATTTTGAGATCAGACCAAAGGTAGTGAGCTGAAAGCATATAGCCTGATTTTCCTTTCACACCATGTTGACTTATAGACATTTGTTTGTGCAACTCAGAAATAAGAAAATTACATTCAGACTTCTAATTTAGAATCAAACAACCTTAATCCCAGCATCATATTTCCACAATGGTCACACCAGTCTACAATTGTACCAGCAGTGGAGAAGGGTTCCCTTTTTGGAACAGCCTTTCCATTATTTGTTGTTGGTTCATTTCTTTATGAGAGCCATTTTTTCTGGGGTGACACAGTATCTCAGGGTTGTTTTAATTTGCTTTTCATGGATGGCTAGAGATGTGGAGCATTTGTTCATATATTTATTCGCTTCTTTAATTTCATCCTCTGAGAAGCGTGTGTTCATCTCAGATGCCCATTTCTGGATTGGGTCTTTTAATGTAGGGGCCCTCATGTTTTTTTAGTTCTTTAAAAGTTCTAGAGAGCAGACCTTTGTCTGAGTGTGTATTAGTTAAGAACTTTTGGAAAATTTTGGATTGTCTTTTCACTTTGTTGGTAATCTCTTTTGACGGGCAAAAGCTTCTCAATAAGAGGTGGTCCCAGTTGGTATTCTTTCAAGTATTATCCGTGCGATTTGATTATTGTTCATGGCTTCTTTGCCTCCCAATATATCTTCAAGGGTTTCTCCAACTTTGGCCTCCAGGGTTTTAGTGTTTCTGTTTTAATGTTCAGATCTTTAATCCACTTTGACAATACCTTAGTTCATGGTGATAGTTCTGGTTTAAGTTTTAGTTTTCAGCCTGTAGAGAGCCAGTTTATCCAGCACCATTTGCTAAAGAGGCTATCTTTCTTCCTGTAAGCATGTTTGGTCCCATTGACAAAGATCAGGTGGCTGGATTTGTTCGTTAAGGCCTCTGCATTTCTAATCTATTTCATTGATCCTCAGGTGTATTTCATTGTCAATACCATGATGATTTCATAGCAGTAGCTTTGTTGTATAATTTCAAAAAAGGAAATGTTACACCTCCTGCCTTGTCTTTGTTGGCCAGGATTGCCTTGGCTATTCTAGGTCTTTTCAGATTCCAAATAAATATTAGGAATAATTTATATATGTCTGGGACATATGTTCTTGGTTGTTTGATAATGATTACTATCTTAACAGGGGAACTTAACACACCCTTATCCCAAAAAGATAGGTCAACCAGACAAAAACTTAGCAAAGAAATAACAGAACTGAACCAGAGCTTGAAACAAATGGA
>NW_004524679.1:1957117-1960570 GCF_000260255.1 Octodon degus | reverse complement strand
AATTCATAGCTGTGAACTCAGACATTAGGAAAACAGAATAGAAACCAATAAACACCCTAATACTGCATCTTCAACAACTAGAAAAGATAGAGCAAACCTAACTAAGAGCCCACAGGTGGGAAGAAATCATAAAGATTAGAGCAGAAATTAATTCAATTGAGACGAAGAAAACCGTTCAAAGAATTAAGGAAACAAAAAGGTGATTCATTCAATGATTAAATAAAATTGATAAGCCTCTAGCAATCTTCATCAAAAGGAAGAAAGACAAAATTCAAATACAAGCAATAAGGAATGAAAAGTGTATAATCATCACAGACCAAGGAAAATTAAGAAGATTAACAATAGCTACTTTGAGAATCCTTACTCTCACAGAATCGAAGACATAGAAGAAACGCACATATTCCTAGAAAGGTACAAACTACAAAAGTGAAATCAACAAGATATAACCATTCTCAATAGCCCAATAACAGCCAATGAAATACAAGATGTAATAAAAAACATACCATCAAAGAAAAGTCTAAGTCTGGATTTATTCACAGCTGAATTCTACAATAAATTTACAGAAGAGGTAGTCCTATTACTTCTCAAAATCTTCAATGGAATTGAAAATTAAACAATCCTTCCAAAATCATTCCTGGAGGAAATTATTGTACTGATACCAAAATCAGGGAAAAAATGCAACTAAGAAAGAAAACTACAGGCCAATCTCCCTCATGAACTTAGATGCCAAAATCATCAACTAAATCCTAAAAAATAAAATACAGCAAATCATCAAGGAGTTCATACACCATGACCAAGTTGGAATCATCCCAGGAATGCAAGGATGGCTCAATATTCTAAAATCTATAAATGTAATAAACTATATCAATAGAGCGAAAATTAGAAACCACATGATCATTTACATTAATGCAGAAAAGTCTTTTGACAAAGCCCAACACTTATTCATGCTGAAAGTCCTACAAGTAATTGGAAAAGATGGCCTCTACTTCAATGTGGAAAAATTCATTTATGAAAACGCAATGGCTAACATAATTGTAAATGGGTAACAACTGAAATCTTTTACTCTTAGATCTGGTACAAAACAAGGATGTCCTCTATACTCACTCCTGTTCAATACAGTTTTGCAATCATTAGCTAGAGACATTAGATTAGAGAAAGAAATAAAGGAATAAGAATAGGTAAAGAAGAAATAAATTATCATTATTTGCAGATGACATGATACTTTACTTGAAAGACCTAAAAAGCCCAACAAGAAGTTATTAGAATTAATACAGAAATTCAGTAACATAGCAGGATACAAAGACAATTACAAAAATTGAATAGCATTCCTCTATACAGATAACAAACACACTGAGAGGGAAATTATAGAAGTAATACCTTTTACAATAGCACTAAGGAAAATGAAATATCCTGTAATTTATCTAACTAAAGAAGTCAAAGAACTTTTCAGGCAAAATTATAGTACACTTTAAAAAGTGATCATAGAGGAGTTCAGAAAATGGAATGATTTTCCATGCTCCTGAATAGGGGGGACAACTTTGAGAAGATGGCCATACTCCCAAAATTGCTGTACATATTTGATGCAATCCCTATCAATCTACCACCAACATATCTTACACAGCTAGATAAATCACTCCTAAAATTTATTTGGAACCAGGAAAGACGTGGAATAGCACAGGTGATCCTGGGCAATAAAGACAAGTCAATAGGCATTACACCTCTTGACTTTAAATTATACTACAAGGCTACTGTGATAAAATCAGCATGGTACTGGCAACTAAAAGACCTGATGATCAATGGAATAGATTAGAAGACCCTGAAGAATCTATGCACAAACTCAGATACATTATCTTTGACAAAAGGACCACACATATTCACGGGAAGAAAGATGGCCTCTTTAACAAATGGTGCCGGAAAAACTGGCTCTCTACATGTCGAAAACTAAAAATTGACCCAGGTGTATTACCATGTTCTAAGTTAAAGTCAAATTGTTTAAAGGTCTAAACATTAAGACAGAAACACTAAATCTCCTTGATGAGAAAGTAGGAGGAACTCTTGAAGACATAGTGGTAGGCAAAGTGTTTATGAACAGAAATCAAATCGCAAGAGAAACACTTGAAAGAATTAACAACTGGGATCTGCTCTTGTTTGAGAAGTTTTTGCACATCAAAAGAAATTACCAACAAAGTGAAAAGACAACCCACAAATTTGGAAAAAATCATGACAAATAAGTACTCAGAAAAAGATCTGCTCTCTAGAATTCATAAAGAACTAAAAAACCATTAGGGCCACAAAACTTAAAGACCCAATCCAGAAATGAGCATCAAAGATGAACACAACCTTCCCAGAGGATGAAATTAAAGAGGCTAATAAATATATGAAAAAATGCCCCACATCAATAGCCATCAGTGTAATGCAAATTAAAACAACATTGATATATCATCTCACCCCTTAAACGATGGCTATTATGAAGAAATCAACCAACAACATATGTTGGAGAGAATGTGGGGAAAAAGGAACACTTCTCCACTGCTGGTGTGAAGGTAGACTGCTGCATCCATTATGTAAATCATTGTGCAGTCTCCTTAGAAAACTTCCACTGGAAATCCCATTTAATCCAGCTATTTCTCTACTGGAAAATTACCCAGAGAATAGGAAAACATCATATCGTAGTGATATATATGTGCCTATCTTTATAGCAGTACAATCTGTGATAGTTTAAATTTTTAAACAACCAAGATGCCCATCATCTAAGTAATGAATGAAAAAGTTGTTGTATTTTTATACAATGCAGTATTACTCAGCTATAAAAAATGATAAACTGAAAGCCTTTGTACTGAAGTGGATGCCACCTGAAGATATACTCATAAGTGAAATAAACCAGACACACATGTGCAAATATCATATAATTTCTCTAGCATAAGATCTCTAAAGAAGAAATAGAAATAGAAATGTATAATACAACTAAAAGGAAAGCAAGAACATGAGGACTAGACAAAGAAAAGAGAGCAAGGAGAAGAACTAGGAAACATGACAGGGGCAAGTCATACTTTTATATGTAGAAGATGGGCAAGGCAGTGATCCCGAGAATCTTCAGAAGATTTTTGAATCTAGCAGTTCATTGGTAGGATTCTCACCCTGACTAACTATATATACAGACACCTGAGAAGTAAAAGTTGCATTGAAAAGGTCAATTTGTAATAGTAGTTTCATGCTTACAGTGCCTGTCATTCTGCTCTTCTCAATACGGGCTACTTTTCATGACATTCCAGTTGTTGCCCTGCTGTCTCTCGTGTTGATGTTCAAAAAATCATGGGTGATGAATGAAGGCAGTAGACAGGTAAAGGGATATTGTGGGACTGTCCTGCTACAAGGTTGTATATAGTCAGATTTCTGGACTTATGTGTAAACATAAGAATTGTATTATTCTTTATGCCTTTTTAAAAATATATT
>NW_004524679.1:1954622-1956084 GCF_000260255.1 Octodon degus | reverse complement strand
ATTGAAATTTTTCCTGTGGAAACATGAAACAAGACACAGCTGTTATCATTGCTCTTATTTATTGTTGTCATTGGAACATTTCTCCTATCAGGCAAGAGTAAGAATTGAAAATATTTTGTTATAAAAATAAGATAAATTATCATGATATACAAATGATGTGATCTTGACTAAGGAGATAGCTCAGCAGTCTGATTGCCTGTCTGGTAAGCAGAAAAACTGTAGTTCAATCCCCAGTGCTACAAGATTTGCCATTCCCGGAATCCTGGGCAAGAACAGAAACTGGACATAGTGGTTCATGTCTGTAATTTCAGCAATGTGGAGGATGAGACAGAAATATCAATATGAGTTTGAGCTGTGTAGCGGGACTCTGTATCCAATAAATAACTAAATATTTAAAATCAAATAATAAACTTTATAATAAATTACATTGAAGGTATCAAAATAATCACCAAAATTTTTTCTAGAAATAATTAGCAAATTTAGTAATAGGAAATCAACATAAATATTCTACCACACTCCTGAAAATGAACAGTCAATCCACCCAAAAATAAAAGAGAAAATACCATTCACAAGAACATCAAGAAAAATCAAATACTTTGATAATAACCAAACCAAGGAAATGAAGTAATTCTGAAACAAATAAGGCAGTACTCTAAAAAGGATGAGGAAGAGGTCATGAAAAAGAAATAGGAAAACATCTATTATACACGAATACATACAAGAAATATAAAAAGAGTAATACATAAAAAGCTGATATATCGATTTAATGCAGTTGTGGTGAACCTGGGATACACGTGCTACAGTGGGCTGTTTGTATCATTGAAGTCTGTAGTTTCCTTTTCATTTGTTTAATGTAAACTCAATCAAAATTCTAAGTGAATTTTTCACAGAAGCGTAAACATTCTGAAATATGATATGGAGTCAGAAATGATCCAGAATATTAAAACTAATCTTCATAAATAAGAACAAAGAAAGAAGGATCACAATCCTGTAATACAAGTTGCAGTACAATGTGATTACTGGGTTTCTAGGGTGCCGCATTTTTAGTTTCCAGGTTCTTATCAGTTGGACCAAACAATTGAACAAGATAAGGAAAAACTAAAACAAAGTATATTTTAAAAATGAAGGGTAAAAAAGAAACTGGTTCTGTGATCTTGGGCCAAGTAAAAGAGGAAATGTTAAAATAAAATTAAAATCCAGTATCACAAATTATGATGCTATAAACATAGGTGCATTATATCATTATGACATGATGTTTTCAGTTTCTTAGGGAAAAATTCCCAGTACGGGGGTAGCTTGATTGAAGTATAAACATGAGGTATAAAAACTAAAGCCATACTAATATGCTGAGCTGTAAAAGGCTCAAGACAACAACTTTTGACATTGCCAGTCCTGTGCATAACCCACTACTATTATGGCCTACTGGATTATATTGGATTCATTTGCTGAATTTGTGCACCAA
>NW_004524679.1:1952051-1954095 GCF_000260255.1 Octodon degus | reverse complement strand
CTTCATTGTATCTGTGCCATTTATTCAGTTCACACATCACGAGTTCTCATGAGTAGTCTACATTCAGAGTCTTCAGAACTATTTGGTCCATGAATACTGAAATTTGGTCACAGATTCTCTTCCAAATATCTTTGCCACATGTTACCTTCCTGTCTCACATCAGTGTCCTATCTCAAACACTGATAAAAACAGCATGTGGTACTCACACCAAAACAAACATATGGATATGTAGACTCTAATAGATGAGAGAAAAGCAATCCTAGAAATATCGAGCCATCAGATCTTTGACAAAGGATGCAAAAATATATAGTGGAGAAAACAATACTCTGTTCATCCAATGGTGCATGGGAAACTATCTACAAAAATTCAGATTATTAAAGCAATTTCCATATCTCTCACTGTTTACTACTCTGAAATAAATAATCAAATAAAATTGTAAATATTAAACTAGAAATACTTTACTGGAATTACTAGAATTTTCTGAAAAACTCAATTGTACCACAAATAACACAATAACTAAAGAAATGATATAAGTCACATTAAAATTTCTACGTGGCAAATGACAAAAGCCACAGAGTAAAGAAAAAGATCATAAAATTGAAAAAAAAGTCAGGTAGACCACAGAGGACTAATAATCCAGAATATACAAAAAATATGAAGATCCAGCCCATCCCAGGCCTGGCGAGTGTGTGGGAGAGCTTCCAGGTTCCCTGCGCCCACGCGATCTCTCTAGACCAAAACACGTTCGTGCAGTCTGAGTGAAACTCTGTAACACTACCTTGGGTCCCCTCCACCACTTCGGAGCCCCTGCCCCCAAGCTAGCAGGGTGAGTGACATCATCTGCGGCCCTCAATTCTGTGATGCTCTTGGGATCCCAGATCCAGCCCAAGCCCAGGCCAGATAGTGTGTGGGAAAGATTCTGTGCTCCCCTGTGGCCCCTGGGACATGGGTGCAACACAGTGGCACCATAGGTTCACTGTTGTGCCAGAGGGGCACAACAAATTCACTTCCAAGGGCTGCAGCAGGAAGTAGCTGAACAAAACAACTAGACCTAAGCCAGGCAAAACTGGATAAATTCAAACTTAAAAGATTGGCTCTTGAGTTTTACCAAGAGCTAAAGTTGTAACTGCACCAAAGCTCTACAACAAACATCATAGGTCAGTGCTACAAGAAATAACAAAGAGAAGGACCAAAATGAAATATCAGGCCTCAAGCCCACCCAGAAGAAGTGCAGCTGAAATGTATGAATTAACAGCGTTGAAGGTAAAGAAACAAAGGCGAAAGGTATAGAGAAACTCATAGCAGAGTCAATTTCTGAAATAAAAAAGAAATCTCTGAATTCATAGCATCTGAAGTAAAGAATCAAATACGGAAACATATGAAAAAAAACAAATGCCCACAAAGAAAAAGTGCAGAGGACAATAGATCACCTGACATGTATGAATTAATAGCATCAGAAGTAAACAAACAACAACAGAAAGGTATAGAGGAACTAAGAGCAGAATAAATTTTTGAAATAAGAAAACAAATCTTTGAGTTCACCACATCTGAAGTAAAGAATCAAATACAGAAACGTATGGAAAAAACCAAATCTGAAAAAAATTCTGCAGTAAAACAATTAAAAACTGCTTCTACAGAAGACACTGATAAAAAAGTAGAGTAGATTAGAAAAATGATGGAATCCTTGCATGAGGAATACAGGAAAGGGATAGATCACATGAAGCAGAGTCAAAAAGATACATAGAAACTTAAAATCTCAAACACAAGGTAGCAAAACCATTTCAGTGAAAGTGAAGACAGAGTTTCAGAACTTGAAGAAGGTGGTGAATCTAGTGAAAAGGTAAGAAAGGATCTCTTAAAAACAACTAGGATGGTCATGACATATCAATTGCTGCTGTGATCTCTCTTGGGTAGATGATTGTTCAAAAAGAAGGGGGTGGTGTATGAAGGCAAGAGACAGGAAAAGGAATATTGTGTGACTATCCTGCTTCAAGGTTGTATATGTTTAGATTCTTGGACTTATGTGTAAAAAAAAGAATTATAT
>NW_004524679.1:1925763-1944327 GCF_000260255.1 Octodon degus | reverse complement strand
TCCATGAATGAGAACAGATGGAACCCACTAAATAGGGCAAACAATTAAGCACATGAAAAAATGGAGTAAACAACAGCAGGTAAATAACATGTTGATCATAATTCAATGAATCTCAATTATAACCATAATTGTAGATGAGCTCAATTCACTAATTAGAAGAAATAAATTGGCACAGTGAATGAGGAAACAAAATGCAACAATAAGCTGTACATAAGAAACACACTTAACCCTTAAAAAAACTCATAGGCTGAAAAAAAATTTTTGCTTGTTAAATATTTATTTTATTTTTTCAATAATTTTACTGATAAACAAACAGCAATGAGACAATTTCAAATTAAATTTGTAGGACAGTTTCAATAATTGACACATTGCATACATTCCTGCCAGTGGTTAATTGCTGTACATGATGCGGGCATGATATCCTTTCTACAAACACCATTAGAAAAAATCCCTCTATTCATTAAGAGAATGTAACTATATATCTATCCTAACCACTTTGAATACACAGATACAAAATGGACATTCATCTGTATATCCTTTTTTTAAAGGATGGAGACCGATAACACATGCACCAGCACATCAGAAAAGAGCAGGTGTATAAATTTTGTTTTCAGACAGTCTCTACTTTAAACCGAGTGATACAATGAAATAAAGAAGGCCACTGTATAGTGCTTGGGGGAAAATTGAAGAGGAAGAGGTAAGAATCATAAATATCTATGCTACAAATAAGGAACCACCCAACTATGTAAGAAAAATCCTAATACACATGAAAAATCTAACATCAAATGTGACTGTCTTACCAGAACTTAACACCCCTTTATCCCAAAACAATAGGTCAACCAGACAAAATATTGGCAAAGATATTCTGTAGGGACTTAAAGTTCAACATATCAATAGTTGATGAAAAATACCTGTTCCATGTTAAGCCTAAGATGTTTGACACACAGATAGTGAGGTTAAGATTAACAGCCTAGGTGCTATGGTAATAACAATAAGTTTCTCTTCTGTAGGGTTAACAACCTAAGTTTGCAGACCAAAATTAGAGAAAAAGGAGGACCTCAGGAAAGCCAATATTTTGCCCCTAGCCTTCCAAGGTCAGTTAAGACTGAGGACATATGAGAACTTGTACTGTAACATAACGTAACTCAGTAGTGTCCCAAATTTTCTGATCAAGGAGATTATGGGGCCAAAGAGGAAAGTGATCAATGATGTAGAGTGTGCCTAAGGAGAGTCACATGGAGAGAAAACTTTCTCTGAGGCTTTCACAGAGCGCACGTTGGCCAAGAAATGGCCATGACTCCTCCACATGGCTGACACTGACAAAGGATCTACAATCTGAGGTAGAGGATCTCAGGATATATCCTTAGGGGATTTCACTGACTTTATCAGCCCCAAAATCTACAACTCTTGTTGCGTAGGTCTTGTTTCATCTGGTTCTTAAGCATCCAGCAGAAAAGTATAAAAACGAATTATAAGAAGTAAAACCATGCTGTTATGTTGAGCTGTAGGGGACTCCAGTCAACAATTTCGGCCATTGCCAGTGAAGTGGAAGACTCAATACTATTATGAACTACTGGACTCTTTTAGAATATTTTGCTGAGTTAACAAACCTATAATCAAATAACAGAACTGAACAAAAAAAACGGGATACAGATGAATGCCCTTTTTGTATGTGTACATTCAAAATGGTTAGAATAGATATATAGTTACATTCTTTTAATGAATAGAGGGATTTATTTTAATAGTATTTTTAAATAGGATATCATATCCCCATCTTGTACAGCAATTAACCACTAGGAAGAATGTAAAAAAATGAATAAATAAATAAGCTTTGTTCAGATAAAAATATAAATAATAAAATAAAATAAATTAGTAAACGAGTAGCAGACCTGATTCAGAGTTTGAAAGAAATGGACTTATTGCACATATTGAGAGTGTGCCACCCAGTCACAGCTGAACACACATTTTTTTCAGCTACGCACGGATCCTTTTCTAAAATAGACCACATACTAGTCCTTAGGTAATGCTTAAGTATATGCAAGAAAACATTTTTCTGTGCATGTTATCTGACCACAGTGCAATGAAACTGGAAATAAATGACAAAGAAACCATAAAAAAACTTAAATACATTTAAGTTAAACAAAATCCTACTCAGCAACCAGTTGGTCACAGATGAAATTAAACAAGGAATTCAACAATATGTACAATTCAGTGAAAATTCAAGCACAACTTATCAGAATTTATGTGGTGCGATGAAAGCAGTACTCAGAGGGAAATTCATAGCTTTGAACTCACACATTATGAAAACAGAATATGAACAAATAAACACCCTAATTCTCTACCTGCCACATCTAGAAAAGAAAGAGCAAATCAAACCCAGATCCCAAAACGGAAAGAAATCATAAAGATTAAAGCAGATATTAATTCAATTGAGATGAAGAAAACAGTTCAAAGAATTAATGAATCAATTGCTGTTTCTTTGAAAGACTAAATAAAATCGATAAGCCCCTATCCAACCTCATCAAGAAAAGCAAAGAAAAAATTCAAATGCAAGCAATAAGGAATGAAAAATGTGTAATCACTATGAACACAGTGGAAATTCAGAAGATTATCCATTGCTACTTTCAGAATCAAACTCTCACTGAATAGAAGACACAGAAGAAATGGACAGACTCCTAGAAAGTTACAAATTACCAAACCTAGTCAAGAAGATAAAACAACTCTCAATAACCCAGTAACAGCCAATGAAATAGGAAATGTAATAAAAAGCCTGCCAACAAGGAAAAGTCAAGGTCCTGATGCATACACAGCTAAATTCTACAAGAAATTTATAGAAGATATAATTCATACACTCCTCAAACTCTTCAGTGAAATTGAAAAGGAAACATTTCTCTCAAAATCCTTGGTGGAAGCAAGTATTATACTTATACCAAAACCAGTGAAAGACACAACTAAAATGTATGGAACAGTGCCCTCAATATACAATCACAATAAAAATGTGCAGCTGAAATGAAGAGATCCTTTCCATTAAAAGAAATACAAGTGACCAATAAACAGAAAAATATTTCAATATCATTCTTCAGTAGAGAAATCCAAATTAAAACATTATTGGTTGGAACACTCTGTATATGTCCACCAAGTCCATTTGTTCCAATCTCTGGTTCAGTTCGGCTACTTGTTTGCTAATTTTTTTGTCAGATTGACCTATCACTTTGGGATAAGGGGTACTAAGGTCGCCTGTTAAGATTGTGGTATTGGATATTAGATTTTTCATGTCCATTTAGAGTTGTCTTATATAGTTGGGTGGTCCTATGTTTGTTGCATAGATATTTGTGACTGTTACCTCTTCTTCTTGAGTTTTTCCCCTAACCAGTATATAGTGGCCTTTATTTCATTTGGTCTTTCTTGGTTTGAAGTTTAGGCTGTCTGAGAACAGGATTGCTACCCCTTCTTTTTTCAGAGATACTGTTCCAAGTAGTATTGTTTTCATCGTTTGACTTTCAGCCTATGAATTTTTTATGAGTTATGATCTTTAATACACTACCTCTCAATATAACAGAAAATGTAAGGATTTCAGTACAACATGAGCATTACCTGTAATTCCAGCACCTGGGAGTCTGAGGCAGTGACACTGCCACAAGTTGTAGGCCAACTTGGACTATTTTTTGAGTTCAAGGCTAACCTAAACTTCATAGTGAGACCCTGTGTAAAAACAAAAGAGAAAAACAAAATACTAATCCTTTAGAAACAATGTCATGTAACTTTTATATTTATTTTATTGTTAGATTAAAAGTATTTCTTAAACATGTTACATTTTCATCTTATACATAAAAACCTTAATATTTACACATGTGTAAAAAATTGTTTTCTACTTTCCTTAATAAGTGACTTTTTGTTTGAGAATGTATGCAGCCTTGAACTAAAACATTTAATAATCAGTGAAATTTTGTATGTTTGTGATATTTAGTAGATATTTAATAAACATTACTTACAAAAAAAAACCAGTATTGAGATTCCATCTTACCCTAGAAAACGTGGTTATTATCTAGAAATAAAGTAAGAATGAATACAGTTAAAGCTGTGGGGATAAGGACATAGTTCTTCATATTTAAAGATAATACAAGCTGGTCCAACTGCTATGGAAATTAGTATAGAGATTTCTAACAAAAGTAAAAATAAAAATTACATTTGACCCACTGTCCTCCCTCTAGGTATTTTCCCAAAAGTTTGAAGTACCCCAAAACAGTGACACATGTATACCCGTTTTTGACAGTATATTTCATAATAAGTGAAATTGGAAGTGTCTTTTGTTTTCATTAAAAATGAAAGGATAAATAAAATTTGATATTTATACATAAGAAAATTACGCTGCTATAAAGATGAATAAATTTGAGCCAGTTTAGGAAATTAGATGTATAGTGAGACCATAAAACTAAGTGACATAAATCACACAAACCAGTTTAAACAATGCATGGCTTCTACTATTTGAGAAATAAAAATATAAATAAATAAAATAACAAAATACAAGGTGGATAACATGAATCACGGAGCTAGATCTCTCATAGATGAGAAAGACTGAGAGAGCAGAGATAAGGCGCAAAAAGGATGTAAAAATCTTCAGCTGTGTTATTTACATATACCAATCTGCACAATTAGTGAAATCATTTATTATTGTGGACATGTGATAACATAAATTAAAATGATTTTTTTAAATCAAAGGATTCTTTTTAGTTGTGTACTAAGTTGTGTACTTACTAAGTGCCAAATACTTTGTGCATGGTTGTCAAGTATCTACAGAACTTTATGAACTAGGTAATATATCTCATATTTTATGATACATAAAACTGAGAACTTAGGGATTTGTATGATTTGCCCGTGAAAGTTTACACAGTTCAACAATAACACAGCTGGAACTAGAGCCTTATGTTATGGTCACAGCCACATCTTCTACCATTACAACTTTTTAACCTAAATTTTTCTACTCAATCACTGAGCAATTGGTTTTTTATCTTTAATGTGAAAAGATGACGAAATTTAAAATTATATAGAGTTTTCAGTTTTGAAATTTTATGAATTTAAAATAATTTCAGAGCTGTTATGAGGCTTCTATACAAATGTTGTACAAAAGAAAAATGTGACAAAACTTAAGTTGTTCTATTAATAAAATATTTCTATTTTTCTCTAAATTTACAATACAATTTCAGAGCTCCTTTTTCTTTCCATAGGTTGGATTTTCAATATTCAGATTCTCCTATAAATATACACCTAAATATTTCCATATTACAAACTCTATAAGGAGAAGCAAATGAGTGCACAGATTCTCTTTGTTAAGACGTTTGTGTTTTCAAATATGAAAGATTAGAAATTGCTGTTTTTCATAAGTAAATAGATTCGATCTAATTGTATTTTCATATATATTTTCCTTTGGTGCTTCTTTCTAAATTGGACCTGCTTGAAGTTGCATGGACTATAAAGAGAAACATTACCTTGAAGTAATGAAATGATACACATGTTCAATATTCTTCAAGTTGTACTTTAAGTGTTATCATTGTACTAATACTGTGATTAATCCACATTCACTTTGTGTTTCAGTCTGGTATATAAAGAATATTTTTCGGGTGGGATTTAATTAAAAAGTAATTTTCCTTTCCATAATGATTATCTTGCCTTCCCAAACTCAGCCTCCCACATTGTTAAGCAAATTGTGGAGCACCAAAGGATTTCTCTACTGGGTTTCTTGAGTTAATTGGGCACAGAATGCTTTCTTGCCCACATAAATGACTAATATACGCAATCTGTAATACAGAAGGCTTGAATTAAAGCATACTTATAAAAGTATAAGAAAAGTGAGGTTGTTTTGCATTGTTGAACGTATTTCCTATTTATCCTTCATGAAGTATATCTACATATATGCATATACCAACTCAGTTCAGGTAAATACATTACGTTGGGGAAAAGGCAAAAGCAGGGATATCTTTATGGACATTTTAGCAAAGTCATTTTTATTAATTTGTATATGTATATCATGTTACAATGCTTACTGAGACAGTTTTCAAAATCTGAAGATAAATTCTAGAAAGGTTCATAATTGAGAGATAAAAACCCTATGTAACAGTTCAAAGAAATGGAAGATTGCAGCACACTTTCTTTGTTACATTAATATGGACTTTCTTAAAGATATTCCAACTTTGCTTAAATCATATATTAAAATTATTTATACTCTGTTTACCTTTATAATCAGCAACACTGTAATTTGAAAGAAGCTATGATATATTTTTAATGCCAGTATTTAAAATTATTTTTATTTTTCACTTTTTATTTTTTAATTTAATTAAATTTAAATTTGAAGAGTAAACATAAGATAAAAACAAATATGAGAAACAAAGACATAAACATACTAACAAACAATACATATGTTACATATGTACCAAATTAACAATGGTTGTCATAATACATTTTTATCAAATTTGTTGCTCAGATTAACAGATATAGCAATGTATGAACACAGTAATGTATGATTAGATAAATAATGGACAATGCTTGCTTTCAATTACCATTATTTTTTTACGTCTTTTTTACCTTTAAAAAATGATTTTAATGGCTGGCCAAGTAGCTCAGTGGATTAAAGTGCCTGCAAGCAGGCGCAGGATGGGGGATTCGATCCCCAGGCCTGCCTGCCTCCCTGACCCCCGGGACGTGCTGAAATGGCAATTGAAACGGAATGGTGGTGTGTGCCTGTAATCCTAGTTATTGGGAGGCTGTAAACAGGCGGATCACAAGGAGTCCAATCTAGTAGTGAGACCCTAGACACCCTGTAGACCCTTCCCTTAAAAAGAAAATACCAAAAAAATTAAAGATAGCATAAGAATAATTGATGACATTAGAAATGATTTTCTAAATGAATTGAAAATATCGTGCCATAGTGGGTCCGTGGAGTTATCTCAGTGGAATAAGCACTTGCCTGGCAAGTGCAAGGCCCTGAGTTTAATCTCCAGTGCCACAATAATAATGGTAATAATAATAATGATAAGAAGAAGAAGAAGAAGAAGAAGAAGAAGAAGAAGAACAACAACAACAACAACAACAACAACAACAACAAGAAATAAAGGAACACATCATAACATAGTGCTATATGTACACCCAAGTTTATAGCAACGCAACTTGTCAGAGTCAAATCTTGGAAACAACCAAAATGTGCATCACCTGAGGAATGGATGAAGAAGATGTTTTCTTCATTTGATTTTGGTTATTGTAGCAAATTTACAGAAATCATTATAGAAAATAAGAGTTGTCTCAGTTTTGTGGATTTTTGGTACAATTCCATTGTAACTAATTTAGGAGGCTGGCGGGTTAGCTCACAGTTGTCTAAAGCGCCTTTTTGAGCAAAATTAGTCAGGAGTAAGGGACTGCAATTTAATTCCCAGCACCACATGCAGCAGTCCCGTTCTTAAGGCAGCATGAGCCAGCTGGAAAAAAAAGGAAAAGTATCCTGCATTGTAACTAATTTAATTTTCAATTTTCTCACAAGTAAACTTTTAATTTATCCTTTCAAATGAGTTCAATATATTTCTAACATTCTGAAATCGTAGTCAAATGCAATTATGTACTTCAAATTAATCATGATAGTATAATTTGTCATAATGCTTTTCATTTGTAGTAATTCTATTAACATTGTATTATAAGAAAATAAGTATAAAAATAGGAATTACTAAATTAAAAATCAGCTAAATTTATTTTTTATTCTGCTCTGTTTTGTAACATCTGTCTTTTTAAGACAATAAATCAAATTCTATCAGAAAGATAAGTCTGACCACTTTTGGTCAGATTACAGGACATACATCATTAATTAGTTTACAAAATAAAATGCAGACATTCTCTAATAAAAAGATCTGGAGATTTACCTGGATAATCAATTTTATAATGTCAAACCTGCTTTACTTCATACATTCTTTCACTTAGGTGAGATCTACACCTGGCAGTAGTGATAAAAATGTGGTGGAGAGCTTAAGAGTCTGCCATGCTGACATTCTCACTAAAAAGGACATAATGTAGCTTGGAATGGAGAATTTAAAAAAAAACATTACAGTTCAGTTTTCGGAGTGACAGAAGAGATTCAGGCTATATTATCATCTATATTTTTTCTAAAGCTTGGACTCATGAAAGTAATACATTTGAAAGAAGTTACAGCACAGCAAATTTTTGCAAAAGAAATTAATGTATAGGAAACTGTTGGTTCTGTAGGCATTGACTGTCAAATAAATAATTGTCGATATTAATTCAAATATTGTTCATATATTTGGCATCAAAGATAAATGGTCAGTTTTCTACTGCATGTCTCTTGATCATTCCTAAATTTTCAATAGTTTCCAAAAAGTAATAATTGTTAGCAATAAAATGAAAATTATTTATTATTCTGATTCATTTGCTATGCCCATCCATCTCTTTTAAGTTTAATGTATGCCATGCGCATTACTATTCATGTTCATAGACAGTATACTGTTTTATTTTTTCCATAATTTTATTGAGAAACAAATAGCAATGAGACAGTTTCAAATCAATTTGGTAGGACAGTTTCAATAATTAACACATTTCATACATTCTTCTTAGTGGTTAGTTGCTGTACAAGATGCGGACATGATATCCTATTTACAAACACCATTAGAACAAATCCTTCTATTCATTAAGAGAATGTAACTATATATCTATCCTAACCACTCCGAATACACAGACACAAAATGGACATTTATCTGTATCCCCTTTTTTTGTTAAGTTCCGTTGTTATTTGACTATTAAGTATACTGTTTTAAAACCCTCATTGTGATTGTCTATTCTGTGTGTTCTGAATTTGATGGTATAATGAATTGATCAACTAATTTGATGATAACATCATGAAGCTCAACAACCATTGTTGAGTTCCTACTAATTTGTTTAAGGAAATTTTGTATCGTTTCTGATTTTTTAACATATTGTATTCTTTTAAAATAAAAAAAAATAAGTAAATACAAATAAATACAAGTTATTACCCAAGAAAAATATTGAATTCTAAGTAAATATTATATAGAATATTATATTGTTTGTATAATATGGGAAAGGTATCTAAAAAGCACCTTGGCAATATAACCTAAACTTAATATTGATGTTCTTTTTTATGGCAGCATGTGATCTCTTAGATGTATGTAAAAGTGTGGTAGATCATGTTACTATGTATACTATAATTGAGTCACCAATTTCACACAGTGAGAAGTTCTAAATATTTTAGTATCATAGTTTAACAATTCTGACAGCTCAGCCTCTATCCATTAGCTTTTGTAATTTATTCCATCTATAGTACATTTTTTCTGCTTTCTTGTAGAGCCTGCCAATAATTCATGATAAAATCAAATGCTGCATATCTCATAAATTATTATAGATTATTCTATTTTAAAATATTCTTTTTATTGAAAAGCATTTTTCTATATATTATGCATTGTAGTACCTTACCAGAGGTTCATTCTTGTCTTGAACTATTAGTGCTAATACCATGTTATATAACTTTCATTCACTTATATGTTTATCTTAATTCTATTATACATAGTTTTTACAATGAAAAATAGTATTTATTTGTGAGATTTAATAGTGTGCTGCCAGCAATTATAATCAAAATTTTTTAGACATTATCTGTGATTTGTGTTTAAGTGTTTAGCATAGAATATATGTTTCACAGACTTAGTATAGAACTGGATATACTAGATATTGATAATATTGCAGGATGATATGAAAAAGTCATAATATCTATAACTGGTCGTTTGTCAGAGTAAATGCTGTCTCTTTTGCTTACCTGATTGGATAGTTCTCACTTACCTATAGTTATATTAAAACAATGAAGCATATAAAGAAATGATAAGATTGACATAATTCAGTGTATAAGCTTAGTAATACCTACTTATTAAAATCACAAGTTTTGAGCTAGTACAAGAAATCAGAGCCATGGCTCTGAACACTAAATCTTGTTTTACAGAGCCATAGTTTTATAAATGGAAGGTAAAATTTGTCAAATATGTACCATAATTTAGTAGTTGGTTAATATTATTAGGAAAATATGCATCCTGAATATCAACTTTTTATACTTGTCTTAAAACAACATATTTGCTTATTAAAGTAAAAATTATCACTTTCCCTCAGCAGGACCTTACTGCCATTAAAATGGGATTTCAGTCCTATTTTAAAAATATTCTGTAGGTTTTCAGACATTTTAGCAATATTATTTCAGAAATTATAATCCCCAGGTTCACTACGGAACCAGAATTTTTGGATATAAAATTGCTAAAGTAGAATACACATAAACGAATTACTTCAAAATAATTATTCTAATAAAATTAGTAGGTTTGGCTTTCTTCTGTGGGGAAGAGTGTAACTATCATTTCTCTCTAAATGTCACCATAAGATATATGAAGTAAGATAAGACCACATTTCAGATCTTTAAGAAAGATACAGAGATAAGAGTAAAAGATAAAGATGCAGAGAGGATCCTTCCATGTAGTTCACTTTACTATACTATATATGGTTTTCACCTATGGTGACAAGTAACATTTGATTATTTATACTCACTTGGCAGTTCAAAGAGAAGGAAAACAAAATAGACTCTAAAAGATTAAATTCCTGGGTTTTTCCCTGCACATGTGTATTTCAAAACAAAACCAGGGCTTTTGAAATGAAGAAATTTGATAAGTTTCATGTGTGTTACAGCTATCTTGTTTCAGTCTTTTGTTTAGATTAGATTCAAATGCTTCATTGACAGACATGAAGCCCATCCAAATAGTTGCTTCTGGATAAAGTATTCACAGTGAATTTTGACCCTCAAGGGTATCAGAAGAGAGCTAAGTATCTTGAATAATACTAACAGACAGGTCTACATTCCTCCAGATCATTTAAGTTAAAAAAAATTCTGATAACTTTAAAGCTTCTTTCAGCCCAGCATGTATGCTAGTTTCCATGAAAATAGCACTGTGAGCCTTATTCCCTTTATATTAAAATTTCAGGAAAGGCCTTCAAACATTGGCTACATATCAATATCTATTATAACTATAGGTCAGCAAGGTTACTAAACATTCTGGAAGTAAAATCACTATTGAATTGTTAAATCAGTTTTAAGTGTTTTGCCTTAAGCTTATAGGAAAGAAGGACTTTATTCAGTAAATCATGTATATTTTCTTTAAGTATATGTTTATACAAAATGTTTGGGTTTAATGTTTAATAAAAGTTATTGCTTATTCTTTTTCCAAACCTCTTAGCACTATGGTCAAGAAAGTGTCCCAATTGTATGAAAATTTTCTCATTTTACTTAATTTGATTTGCATGCAATTCTGAGTTAATGAAAAGTTTTAATTTGGAATATTTGCGCACACATTCAAGGAGTTGTGAAAATCTACAGATGATAGGTCCATTTTTTATTTTTTTAATTTTTTTTCAAAGTTTTATTGATAAAGAGAATGCAACTATATATCTATCCTAACCTCTTTTAATACACAGATACAAAATGGACACTCATCGGTATACCCCATTTTTTTCTAAGTTCCCTTATTGAATATTATAGGTGTGTAAACTCAGCAAAGTATTCTAAAAGAGTCCAGTAGCCCATAATAGCATTGGGTCTTCTGTTTAACTGGCAATGTCAGAAATTATTGACCTGAGTCCCCCACAGCTCAACATAACAGCATGGCTTTATTTCTTATATTTCATCTTCATACTTTTCTACTGGATGGTTAAGACCAAGGTAAAGCAGGACCTATGCAACAAGAGTTGTAGCTTTTAGGTCTGAGAAGGTCAGTGAAATGCCCTCAGGATTTATCTTGAGATCCTGTACCTCAGATTGTAGAACCTTTGTGAGTGAAGCCATGTGGATGAGTCACGGCCATTGCTTGGCCAATGTGCTCTCTGTGAAAGCCTGAGAGAGTGTCTTCTCCCCATGTGACTCTCCTTTTATATAATTCTTTATCCTATTTTTAAAATATAATGTAATTTTTTAAATGTTTTTATCATATTATGCAGGGACTTAAAGTTCAACATATCAATACTTGATGAAAAATACCTGCTCCTTATTATGCCTAAGATGTTTGAAATGCAGTGAGATAGTGAGGTTAAGCTTAATAGCCTTAATCGTTTGAAAATAACAATAAGCTTATCTTCTGGATGGTTAAGAACGTAAGTTTGCAGACCAAAATTAGAGAAAAAGGAGGGCTACAAGGAATGCCATCATTTTGGCCCTAACCCTCTAAGGTCAATTAAGACTCAGGACATATGAGAACTTGTACTGTAACGTCATGTACCTCGGTAGTGTCCCAAATTTTCTGATCAAGAAGATTATGGGGCCAAAGAGGAAAGTGATCAATGACGTAGAGTGTGCCTAAGGAGAGTCCCATTTTTTAAATCACTGATTTAATATGGAATGTTAGGGAAAATTTCACAAAGTTTAGGACATCAAATGAAAACGCCAATGAAATTTATGCAACAGCATAATGTTTATTGAAGCCCAATTTTATTTTAAGGGGAAAAACAATTCTTTAAAATATATTATTTAATAGAATGATTTGTTCTAATGGTGTTTGTGAATAGGATCTCAAGTCCACATCTTGTACAGCAATTAACCACTAAGAAGAATATATGCAGTGTATTATTTATTGAAACTGTACTTCCGATTTGATTTGAAACTGTCTCATTGCTGTTTATCAATAAAATTTTGGAAAAAAATAAGAAGCTGAAAGAGTAAGTAAAATCCAACATGCATAATAGATGTAGAATGGGAAGAAAAAGCAAGAGAAACTGGGATAATAAGTGGAGAAAAGAAGGCAGGGAAAAGTGTACCTATATATATCTATATAACTTTTTCTTAGTTAATTGCTAAGAAATGTTTGTGGTAATATTGAATATTGTTTGGACAATTAAATGCTGATATCTTGTACTCTGAATAACTAATTTAAAGATAACCATATGCAACATATTACCCATTGTTAACCTATTATCTTGTTTTGAAATTTTGTTTTATTTCTGTTTAAAATTAAAAAAATAAAATGTGATGATCGAAAAATAATAATAAATAAAACTTATCCACCTGCAAAAAAAGAAAAAAATAAAACTTATATAAAATTATGATGAAAATCATAATCTCCTGAACACAGAATTTAAAATGTTCTTGAAATGATTTGAATTCTCAGAACCCAAAATAAATTCCTGAAAATATTATGTTGTAGTGAGACCTGAAGGTAAAGATGAGCTCACCCAGCCTTGTGAGAATTGTGCCTGGAAGAAGCCACCACAGACCCTAACGATGTCCACGTTACTGGCAGGAGACAAGTCGTTCCTGGAGAATACAGACAGAGGAAGCCTGACCTTCGAAAATCACTAAAGAAATTGTAATTTTATTGAGCCATCTGTCTGATGAACTCTCTAACCTCTGTGGTAGCATTGCTCTGTTGTAAACAGTATAGTCTCATTAGGTGATGCTGCTTTAACTGATCATGGGATTAGTATATCATGCATTAACTAATTAATGTCTTGTAATGAAGCTTTTAAGGACTTCAAAGAACATTTATTGTAATAAAATACTGTTTTTATAGAAAAAATAAAATAAAATATATTATTTAATGGAACAATTTCTTACTGCATTAAAGGAATTGTCCTCTCAGAGCTGAGCTTTAACACAAAACTTTTCTATTCATCCATTACTTCATTCTGTAGTATTGTTTTTACTATTCAAGTGATAAAAGATCAAAGCCCTAAGTTTTAAAGGACAGACCTCCCCAAACATACACTATTGCAAATGAGTGTTCATACTATTATGCAGAAGAAATGCTGATTTCTTCTTGAAATACATGTAATTTAATTTTTTGAAAAAAATTAAATATATTTTAACAGTTGTCAACTTCTACAATGAGTTACCCCTCATTGCTCACAAGCCTATAATATGATAGTAGGAGATATGATAATATTGTAAACATAGTTCTATTTTCCTTTTCTCATAACAGTAAAGTTTTAATTATAGCATATATGAATTATTGCTCATTTTAACCAGATTTTTTTTAATATCAACAATGGAACTTACTACTAATGTTAATTTCACATTGGGACAAAGAGATTTTTGTTACATATGGAAAATTAATGATTTTTAGTTCGGGGTTCAGAAGAAAATTATATATATATATATATATATATATATATATATATATATGAAAATAAGAAGTTTATTTTCATGTAAACTTCTTGATGCAGTGAAATGAATCAATTTTAAGACCAATAGCTTTTCCCTGTTCAGCAATTATCTGACATGTTGCCTATAGAAAGTCTTAGAACTTGAATCATTCTTCCTGTCTTGGAAAATTAAAACTTTGGACTGCTTTCTTACTCTAAAGGATAAAGTCAAAGAATCCCCAACCAAAGCATTACTAACCAAATGCTTGAATCACCATCTGTTCGTTTTATTTAATATATTTCAACATGAATCCACATGAACATTTTTGTCCTAAATGTAAGGAAATGATGTAATAAACTGCTACTGGCCATTTAAAATATTGTTGAGAAGCTTACCAAAGAAAACCTTTAGATGGATTTTGACTACTTTATATGGATTTTCTTGAGGAGGGTGAAAGGCAAAAATAATTTATCTTTAAATAGTTTCTACACCAGAAATTGTAAGGCAATATAAAACTTTAGTTCCTTTCTCTCTGAAAATCTAATTTGCTTCATGGCATGAATATTACTAGATGGATTGGTGTATAGGAGGTAGGACAATATATTAATTTAATTTTCTACTTGAAGATACAGGATTTCTTTACTAAAATCACAACCAGATGATTAACTTGTAGAAAGCGATCATTTACCCCATTTAGAATAAAAGACATATTATATTCTTCAATAATTTCTTCTAAAGGTTGGACTTGCTTTTATAAAGGAAAAAGAATATAAAGTGTTAAATACTAAAAATAATTACATTGAGAATTGTTATGTATTGCTGTATATTTTATATTTTTGAAGTTTCTGCATATTGCACAATAAATTATTAAAGGAAAGAAAAGGTATTTTTAAGAGAGTACAAATTAGAATTACAATAGAAAAAATTAATAGTGATACACATTTTCACTTAACAAAGTAATATGAATTTCAGTTTTTTTTTGTAATATACAATATTTTTTCAACTAGTTATTCATATTACCAGATATATGTATGTAAAATTGGAAGTAAAGAAAGAAAGAAATGTTTAAGAAATTAAGAAAAGGAAAAATTCAAACAATTGGTAAAAAGTGATCTCTGAACAAATTCCCCAGCCAGGAGGCAAAGTTTTGTTTTCTGTTTTCTAAAGTGTGGATAAGGTATTATTGTGCATTTTCTTCCTTACATAAACATTAATTGAATCTTTGAAATTTACTGATCAGATTTACAATTCTGAGGTATGAATTGCTGTTCATATTATCTAAAATTTTTTAATATTTTTATACTGAAGCAGACAGACAGTAAGTATAAATGTAATTAGCCAATTATTCTTCCAAGTTTTTGTTATAAAATAGTTCTCAAACACGTATAAAATGCATGTAATTATATTAGGTATACAAAAAAAGTTGAAGACAGAAGAGTCCCCAATCATGAGGAAGCAAAAATGTTACTCTAAATGCTTTTATTGCTATTCGAAATAAGAATGCCTGTGATGAGGCTTTGTAATATAAGCATAGTGTTATAAGAATAATACACACTCTAGATGAGAAATTTGGCTTTTGTCTTCTAAGGAAAGGGGAGACATGAAATATACTCAGATGAAAATAACGCCTCACAGAACTTTTAGCACTGTATTATTAGACTGAAATAGGAGGAATTATAGAAGCAAAGAAACCACTCAGAAGGCAAACGAAAAGTGGAACACCAAAATCAGCAGGATGCAGACAGTGTGCAAGCACTTATCATGAAAAACAGTCAATCAAGATTTGGTTTTGGCACCACTGAGGGATAAGACTCTAGTAAGGAAAAAGGAGAGGGTGTTCGCAGGGATCAAAAAGGAATGAACTGATTTTGGAAGTTAATATTGAAGGACTGGAGAAGTATTATTATGGAAAACAGCAATACAAAGTTTCACTGCATTCATAAATGCACAGGGGGCTTGAGTTTGTTTTTGTACAAAAATTTACAACACATGGAAAATAAAAAACTAGAAATTTTAAAATTTGACAGTGCAATTTAACAAAGGAATTAGGTTAATGGACTAGAAGTTTGGGGTTATAATTTGAGTTGTCTCACAAATCACTTCTTTGTTTCTTGTGTTCTCTCAGAAGACTCAGTGTAAGCCAGTTGCCTCACTAAAATATTTACTATAATTTGGAACAATTGATTAAACATCTTCAGAAAAATATACACCTAGAGATTCTAGATTTATTATGTTGTGTTAAATAATGACTTGTAAGGAAATATTGGCAATAACTTAAACATCTGAAAAAATGGTGCCTAGAGGAATCAGAATATGTTTGACTAATGAGAAAATAATAAGCTCCAATCTTTTGAGGAAGATAGAAATAAAAGTAAAATCTAAAGAGCCATTTAGTTTTCTCTTGATGATATTGACTTCTTAACACAATTAACACAGAACATTAAGCAACTTTTTTTCTTTGCATTTCTTGGACTATTTTGACCAATTAGAATATGAGTGAAAACATGTTTAAGAGTACCTGGAATAAAAAGTGTGAAAAAAGGGGAAAATCTAAAAGATGATCAATGAAATTAGAATATTTTAAAATAATTTTATTGAAAAACAAATATCAATGAGACAGTTTCACACCCAATTACAGGTACATTTTGAATTATTAATACATTACATATTGTTGTCTTAGTGATTACTCATTGCACAAGACTCAGACATAGTATCCTGTCTCAAACACTACCATAACAAACCTCTCTATTCATTCAATTAAGAGAATGGAGTTGGAAATCAATCCTAACTATTTTGAGTATAGAGATACAAAAGGGTCTTTCATGTCTATCCCACTTTTTTGGTTAGTTTTGTCAGAGAGGGTTATTCCATTGTCATTTAAATATTGTAGGTGCTTGAATTCAGCAGAATCTCCCAATATAGTCCAGTAGTCCTTAATAGTAGTGGGTTTGCAATAAGACTGACAATGTCCAAAGATGTTGACTTCAACTTCTTACAGCTCAGTATATTAATGTGGTTTTACTTTTTATACTTCATTTTCATACGTTTCACCTGGATGGTTAAGATCAATAAAAAGCAAGACATACATAACAAGAAATGAAACTTTTTTTATGTCATAAGGTCAGTCAAATCCCCTCAGGATTTAACCTGAAACCCTGTACTGCAGTTTGGAGATCCGTTGTGAGTGTCAGCCATGTGAATGAGTAACTTCCACTGCTTGAACAATTTGTTCTCTGTGAAAGTCGGAGAGAATATATTCTCTGCATGTTACTCTCCATAGGCACACTCTACATCATCGATCACTTTGCTCTGTGGCACCATAATCTCCTTGATCATGAAAATTTGGGACACTACTGAGTTACATAATGTTACAGTGTAGGTTCTCCTATGTCCTGAGTCTTCACTGACATCTAGGGCCAAAATGTTGGCTGTCCTTGCAGCCCTTCTCTTTCTCCAATTCTTGGTCTGCAAAATAGGTTGTTAACCCTCCAGAAGAGAAGGTTATTATTACCCTACACAATATGCAGTTGAGTTTAACCTAACTATATGTCTGAATATCAAACATTTTAGGCATAACATTGAACTGGTATTTTCCATCAAGTATTGTTATGTAAAACTTTAAGACCCTGCAGAATATGAAGACAAAAATTAAAAAACTACAAAAAATTTGAAAAAATATGAATAAACAATTACATCATTTTACAGAGAAATTAAGAAATCTAACCATATGCAGCATTGCAGCAGAACAGTCCTCTGACATTATTCCTGTGTCTTGTTTTCATTTATTGCCCTTTTTTAAACAGGCATTTAGTTGAGAGACAGTATGGCAGTAAGTAGTATGTCATGAAAAGTAATACATAGTTAGAAGAGCAGAATGACAGGTATTCCAAGTATGATCCTCCATTACACATTGGTATTTTCAGTGCAGCTGCTTAGTTCACAGTAATCAGCATATATAGTTAGTTAGGGTGAGAATCCTACCAACTAACTACAAGATTCAAAGACATTCAACAGACTCTAAGGATCCTTGTCTTACTCATCTTGTGCGAATTAACGTATGGCGTTGCCCTATCATGTTTCTCAGCTTTTGTCCTTGCCCTATTATTGTCCAGTCCTTAAGTTCTCACTTTACTTTTATTGCCTTATATCTTTCTATTTATATTTCTACTTTTGTGTTCTTATACTAGGCAGAATATATGATATATACACGTTTGTCTGGATTATTTCACTAATGAGTATAACTTCAAGTGGTATCCACTTAAATACGATGGCTTTGAGGATATCATTCTTTTTTTTTCTACAGTTTTATTGATAAACAGATAGCAATGAGACAGTTTCAAATCAAATCGGAAGTACAGTTTCAACAAATAATACACTGCATATATTCTTCTTAGTGGTTA
>NW_004524679.1:1911802-1922488 GCF_000260255.1 Octodon degus | reverse complement strand
GTAGCAGGAAGCTCTCCACACACTCACCGGACCTGGGCTAGGACTCGATATCATTCTTTATAGATGAGTAATACACCATTGCATAAAAATCCCACATCTTCTTCATCCAACCTCAGGTGAAGGAAATCTTGGTTGTTTCCAAAGTTTGGCTACCATAAATTGTGCTGCTATAAACATAGTTACACATATATCACTATGATATACCATTTTCAGTTCCTCTGGGAAAATTCCCAGTAGGGGTTAGCTGGGTTTAATGGAGTTTCCAGTGCTAGTTTTCTAAGGGTCTCCACACCACTTTCACTACGATTGCACCAGTCCACATTCCAACCAGCAGTGGAGAAGGGTACCTTTTCCTGAAAGCTTTTCCAACATTTGTTGTTGGTTGATTTCTTTGTGATAGCCATTCTTTCTGTGGTTGAGATACTATCTCAATGTTTTCTTAATTTGCAATTTATGGATGGATAGTGATGTGGCTCATTTTTCATACATTAATTTGTTTCTTTAATTTCATGCTGTGAGAAGTGTGTGTACATATGAGATGTCCATTTTTTGTCTGGGTCTTTAAATTTTGGTGCCCTAGTGATTTTTAGTTCTCTATAAAGTCTGGAGAGCAGACTTTTGTCTTAGTATTTATTTGTCATGATTTTTTCTAAATTTGTGGGTTGTGTTTTTTTTTTTTCTTTGTTGGTAATTTCTTTTGACATGAAAAAACTTCTCAGTAAGGGCAGGTTCCAGTTGTTAATTTTTTCAACTGTATCCCGTGCGATTTGATTTTTATTCATGAAATCTTTGCCTACCCCTTTGTCTTCAAAAGTTTCTCCTACATTCTCCTCCAGGAGATTTAGTGTCTCTGTTTTAATGTTTAGATATTTAATCCATTTTGACTTTGGCTTTGTGCATGGTGGTAGATCTGGGTCAAGTTTGAGTTTTTGGCACATAGAGAGCCAGTTTTTCCAGCACCATTTGTTAAAGAGGCTCTCTTTCTTCCAGTGAGTTTGTTTGTCTCCTTTGTCAAAGATAAATTGGATGAGTGTGTTCATAGGGGCTTCAGAGTCTTCTAATCCATTCCCTTGACCAACAGTTCTATTTCGCTGCCAGTACCATGCTGATTTTATCACAGCAGTCTTGTAGTGTAATTTCAAGTCAGAAATTGTAATGCCTCCTGCTTTTTGTTTGTTGCCCAGGATTGCCTTTGCTATTCTAGGTCTTTTCTGATTCCAAATAAATTTTAACAACAATTTCTCTAGGTCTACAAGGTATGTTGGTGGTAGTTTGATAGGGATTGCTTTAAATCTGTACAGCAACTTTGGGAGTGTGGCCATCTTCACAATATTTGTTCTTCCTATCCAGGAGCAGGGAATATCTTTGCATTTTCCAAAATATTCTATGATATCTTTTATAAGACTAGTGTAACTTTCCTTGAAAAGATCTTTGACTTCTTTAGTTAGATTAATTCCAAGGTATTGCATTTTCTTCGGTGCTACTGCAAAAGCTATTGTTTCTATAATTTCCCTCTCAGTGTGTTTATCTGTGTAGAGGACTGTTATTGACCTTTGGTATTGAATTTGTATCCAGCGTTCCTGGGCTAGCGCTGGATCTGGGCGTCTGTAGAATGTTGCAGAAATTCTCACTCATGAATTGTTTGTAATTTTTTTAGACCCACAATTTCCATTACTAACTCATATATTTGTATTACCGAAATCTGCAAGTCTAACAATTATTATTTAAAATATTTCTAAAATATTTTAGCTGACATAATTATTATACATATTTTTTGTATTATGGTGTAATGTTTCAATTTACATACCATAAACAGATTAGGGTAATTATAACTATCACCTCAAAAATTTACCTTTTCTTTGAGTTGAATGCATTCAAAAGCTTCTCTATTTGTAAGGTTCCAGTGAAAAAGTAATCAGGACTATTTTTCAAAACCTTAGATAAAACTAACACGATATAATACTGCTATGATACCAAACATAGGATACTGTTACAGATGTGTGTGGAAACATAATAGATTGCAAAAGAAGATCCTTTTATAAATGTATTTCTGTATTTCTGCATTTCTCATATTATGTATTATGTAAGGTGGATACTATACTCAGGTCAACAATTTCTGACATTGCCAGTGAAGCAGAAGACCCAAGACTATTATGCACTACTGGACTCTTTTAGGATATTTTGCTGAGTTAACACACCTATAATATTCAAATAATGGAACTAAACAAAAAAGGCATACAGGTGTATTTCCATTTTGTATCTGTGTATTCATAATGGTTAGAATAGGTATATAGTTACATTCTCTTAATGAATAGAGGGACTTGTTTTAATAGTGTTTTTAAATAGGATATCATGTCTGCATCTTTTAGAACAGTTAATCACTAGGAAGAATATATGAAATGTGTTAATTAGTGAAACTGTCCTACCAATTTGTTTTGAATCTGTTTCATTGCTGTTTGTTTCTTAATAAAATTATTTAAAAATCACAGGATGATACATTAAAATTAAAGGGGAAAATGGGATGAAGATACAATACTAAAGCTGTGTTTAGAAATAAATCTTGCAAAAAGGTTTTAAAATGGAAGAACATAGTAATTGATTTTTGAAAATTTCAAATGCAAATAAAATAAAGATATAAATCAATCTACCATAACAGAAAGGTCAGTTTAGATATCATATCATAATTTTGTTTCTGGCTTAGAAGTAAACTCCTAGTACTTCTCAGAATACTATATACCACAAATGAAATATGAATATGAAGAGCAGCTTTGGAAAAAGTTTTACTATGAAACTTTAAGCTGGATGTTAAAATACAGTAAAAGTCCTTCAGGTCATCACTGTGATGCTGAGGCTCATGCCATTACCTAGGGAAAAAAACACATTCTAAGTCAAAGAAATGAATCAAATAAAATATTGGAGTTTAGGGTGATATATTCTTTAGTGCTTAATAGAGAAACAGATTTATGCATAATATACAAATATGCAAGTATTTACAAGATTGTCTTACAATGGTTGCCCATAGCATCAGACGTTGGAAAGTACTAAAGGGCTACCTATGTGCTAAAGTTCTAAAGAACTGAGTTGAAAACCTGGACACCACTGTAGTTTCCTGTATGAAATTGTATCAAGAGCATAACAGCTCTTCAATTTAAGGGTGAAGGGTCTTCAAAATCCAAAGTGACGTTGAAGACTGCAGTTGCTCTAAAGAAACAGAAGGAAGAATTCTTTATTTGTTTCCATTTTATTCTATCAATTTTACAGGCCTATTTCTTTCAGTCATATACAATGTAGGTATGCTGTTTTCAATAAATACATTCAAGCACAGCAAGCACTATGCTGATCTATTGTAATTGGGAATTTTTATTCAAATTGACAAGATCAGTTAACTTTCATGATCCACTTCTTGTCAACTTGACAACCACACACATTTTCTTATGCATTATTCTCCAGGTACAAAGATAAATTCATGATTAGATTCAGCATGTTAAAACTGTGCTGCATCCAAAGAAAAGTGTTCTAATTCTCTTTTAGAATACAACAACACCAGTATGGAATTATGCCATACCTGTTGTGTAGATATCCCAATGTTGCATAACACGGGTGCACA
Source organism: Octodon degus (assembly GCF_000260255.1). NCBI lineage: Eukaryota > Metazoa > Chordata > Mammalia > Rodentia > Octodontidae > Octodon > Octodon degus. The sequence goes on along the minus strand of NW_004524679.1, from coordinate 1,918,881 downwards.
CTAGGATGCTATGGAGACCTAGTGAGTCCACACTGTGTATAACAGCAGTACAGAACCATAGCAGAACTCACATCTCACATATGCTTTCTTTCACTAGGCTTTTAAGAATGAGTAGAGAGGCCCAGCATGTGTACAAGACTGATAGCCTACTTGCCAGGACAACTCCATCAGACAGGCCTGGTATGGAACCCTGTAGCAGAACTCTTTGAAGAGAGGCTACCAGTAAGACCCACCCAGGTAATCCAGGAGCTGAAAATCTTTCCAGAGAGACATAGCAGGTTCATATCCATGGGCTGCAGCTGGGAGAAGCAAAGCACAGCACACATACCTAATCCAGACCACCTTACAGAGCTCAAACTTGGTATATCTGGACTGGGTAAGATGAGACAATGCTAGACTTAGACCCAGGAGAACAACCTTCCTCTTTCTCTCTTGATAAGGAGAAAGGGAAACAGGAAATGGGTTAACTGGTCTGCTTGGAAGACCCCATGATCATCAAGGGGAGGTGATCAGACAGAACTCAGGTAAACTAATTTACATACAAATTCCCAATTTAATATCTCCCTAGTTATACTGTCATAATGTTTGCTCTTATATTCTAAAATACAAGCCAATTTGTTACAAAGGTTTGTCAACAGCTAAATCTCACTACACATTATTAGTGTTGCTAATTGTAGTTTTTTAAATACAGAACTGTAACTGCCTTAACCACATAATCTCATTTGGGTAAGAATATTGGTAGGTGATAAAGCAATAACTGAATCAGAGCTCCACACCAAATGTCAGAGAACAGTGCTATACAAAATGACAAAGAGAAGGAGAAAAATGCATTCTCAGGCCCTGAGCCCAACTAGAACAAATTCAGGAGACACTAGCATAGAAGAAATTGGGAATCACACAGCTGAAGTCTCTGAATTAATAGCATCTAAGGTAAAGAAACTACTGCAGAAATGTTTAGATGAAATTATATAAGAAATAATCTCAGAAGTAAAAAAGAAATGATAACCATAAAGAAAGAATTGCTAAGTGCTTTTAAACAAGACACTGATAAAAAAAAACAGAAGAGAATAGAAAAATGATGGAATCCTTCAATGGGCAATACAGGAAACAAATTGAATGCATGAATCAGAATCAAAGAGATATACAGGAAATTAAAACCTGGAGCAGAAGTTGGCAAAACCATCTAAATAAAAGGGAAGATAAACTTCCAGCCTTGAAGACACCATTGCAACTAGTGAAAAGGTAAGAAAAGATGTCTTTAAAATAATTAAAATGCAGGAAAAAAAGAATTCGTCATTTGCAAGATGATTTAAAGTTGAACTACATAAGACAAATAGGCATCAATGAGAAAGAACTACTCAATATAAATGACATAAACACAATATTGTTGGAAGTCATAGCAGAAAACTTCCCAAAAATGGAGAAACAATCTGACATTCAACTAACTGACATGCATAGAAATCCAAATAACATCAAGACAATTAAAAAAAGAAACACCCATATATGTACTAATCAATATCCCAGATATTCAGCACAAGAAAATTATCCTAAAAGCTTCTAGAGAAAAGAAAAAGATCACATTTAAAAGAAAACCCTCAGAATAATGGAAGATTTCCCTTCAAAAATAGTTAAGTCAAGAAGAGCATGGAGCAAAGTACTGTAAGTCTTGTGAGAAAATAAATTCCAACCTAGACTGATATACCTTGCAAGTTCTCTTTGAAGTTCAATGGAGAAAAGAAATACTTCCATTACAAGGAACAGCTAAATTATTTCATGACGACAAAGACAACCCTACACAGACTACTGAAAGATATTCTAGAGACTGAACCAAAGGACCACATATCCATAAATGAAAATAGAAGGAGTGCACCAAATAGGGCAAAGAATTAAACAAAGGAGGAAAAAAAGGTATACAACAGGAGGTAAATAGCATGTCAATCATAAAGCAATATGTCTCAATTATGCCATCATTGTAAGTGGACTCAATTCACCAATTAAAAGAAATACATGGACAAAGTAGATTAGGAAGCAAAATCCAACAATATTTTATATACCGGACACACTTAACTCATAAAGAAATTCATAGCCTGAAAGTAAAAGGATGGAAAATAATACTACATGACCCAAAACCTCAGAAAAAGCAGGTGTAGCAATCCTTTTTGCACACAGTCTAAACTTCATACCAATAATGATCAAACAAAATAAAAAAGGCCACTATGTACCAGTTAGTGGAAAAATACAAAGAGTAGAGGTTACAGTCATCAGTAAGTACATACCAAAAACAACATCACCAGACTATATTTGACAAATCTTAATGGACAAGAAGAATCTAATATTCAGTACTATAGTATTAACAGGAGACCTTAACACTCCCTTATCTCAAAAAGATAGGTCAAGTAGACAAAAAAATTATCCAAGAATTAGAAGAACTGAAACAGAACTTTGTACAAATGTACTTAGTGACCATATAGAATGTGTTCCACATAACCAGATCTCGATATATATTCTTTTCAGCTGCACAAAGGACATTTTCTAAAATAGACCAGATACTACTTCATAGGCCATTCAAAAGTATATGCAAGAAAACAGAAATTTTCTGTTTTCTTGAATATTATATGAAAAGAGTGTAATGAAAACGGAAATAAATGACAAAAGAAACCGCAAAAACCCTAAATACATGGAAATTAAATGACACCCTACTCAGCAGCAAATGTTTCACAAATGAAATTAAACAAGAAATTCAACATCTAAAATTCAAAGAAAATTCAAGCACAAGTTTTTGGAATTTATGGGATATGATCAAAGCAGTTCTCAGAGGGAAATTCATAGCTGTGAACTCACACTTAGGAAAACAGAATGGGAACAAATAAATACTTTAATGCTGCACCTCAAACGTCTATAAAAAGAGCAAACCAAACCCAAAGCCCAAACAAGGGAGGAAATTAGAAATATTAGAGCAGAAATTCATGCAATCAAGACAAAAATAATCAAACAATTAATGAATCAAAAGACTGGTTCCTTGAAAGATTAAATAAAATGTATAAGGCCCTAGGTAACCTGAACAAAACAGTAAAGATATAACTCAAATCCAAAAAATAAGGAGAGAAAACGGTGAAATGATCACAGACCCAGTTGAAATTCAGAAGATAAACTATAGCTATTTTGAGAATCTTTACTCTCACAGCACTGAGGACGCAGAAAAAAGAGAGATTTCTAGAAAGGTATAAGTTATCAAAATTGAATCAAGTGGCTGTAACAACTCTATAAGCCAATATCAGCTAATGAAATTCAAAATTCAATAAAAAAATAATCAACAAAGAAAAGTCCAGAGCCAGGGAGATAGCTCAGTAGAGTAAGCACTTGACTGGGAAGTGCAAATTCAAGGGCCTGAGTTCAATCCCTGGGTCCACGAAAAAAAATCCAATACTCCTCAAACTATTTAATGAAATTGAAAAGTGAACAAATCTCCCTCAATCATTCCTGGAGGCAAGTATCATATTGATACCAAAACCAGAGAGAGATCCAACTAAACAAGAGAACTACAATCCAATCTCCCTCATGAATATACATGCAAAAATCCTCAATAAAGCACTAGCAAATAGAATATTGCAAATCAATAAAAAGATTATACACCATGACCAGGTAGGATTCATCTGATGGATGCAAGGATGTTTTGTCATATATAAATCTGTAAGTGTAATGCACTACATCAATTGAGCCAATTCTGAAATGCACATGTTCATCTCAATTGATGCAGAAGAGACCTCTGACAAAGTCCAACACTCATTTATGATCAAATCCCTACAGAAAATTGGAATTGATTGTTTCTAACTCAATGGGATACAAGCCATGCATGACAATCCAATTGCCAATATAATTCTAAATGGGGAAAATCTGAAATCTTTTACTATCTGATCAGGTGAGAGACAAGCGTGTCCTCCATCATGACTCATTGTACATAGTGCTGAAACCATTAACTAGAGCCATTAGGCAAGAGAGAGAAATAAGAGGAGTAAAAATATATTAAGAAGAAGTAAAACCATCATTATTTACAGATGACATAATATTGTACTTGGAAGATACAAAAACCTCCAACTGAGAAGTACTTAGAATTGATAAACAAGTTTGGTAACATAGCAGGTTACAATGTCAATATGCAAAAGTCAATTTCATTCCTCTGCACAAATAGCAAACTTACTGATAGAAAAATTAGAGAAAGAATACACCTTATAGTAGCACTTCAAAAATGAAAGACATAGTAATTAATATAACTAAAGAAGTAAAAGATCTATTCAATGCAAATTATGGTTCTCTGAAAAAAGAGCTTTCAGAGAATTTCAGAAAATGGGAAGATATTCCTTGCAAGTGGATAGGAACAACCAACACCGTTATGATGGCCATACTCTCAAAATTGTTATAGAGATTTAATGCAATCCTTATCAAATTTCCTATGAAGTACCTCACTGACCTAAAAAAAATTGCTAAAATATATTTAGAACCAGAAATGACCTAGAATAGAAAAGAGAAACCAGAAAGCATTACAATCCCTGAGCTGAAATTGTAGTACAAAGTTGCTGTAATTAAAATCAGCATAGTATTGGGAAAAAAAGACCTGATGATCAGAGGAATATATTAGAAGATGAAGATGGAACTACAAACACACTCAATCTTTTTATCTTCGACAAAGGAAATAAATATGTTCACTGGAAGAAAGATAACCTCTTTAGCAAACAGTTCTAGAAAAATTGGCTCTCTATATGCTGAATGCTAAAATTAACTCGGGTCTATCAGCATCCACTAAACTAAAGTCAAGATGGATAAAAGATCTAAACATTAAAACAGAAAATCTAAATCTCCTAGAAGAGAAAGTAGATGGGAATCTTGAAGACATAGGGATAGGCAAACATTTCAGGAACAAAAATCAAATTGCACAGGAAATACTTGAAAGAATTAACAACTGAGACCTCCTCTTATTGAGAAGTTTCTGCACGTCCAAAGAAATTACCAAAAGAATGAAAAGAAAACCCACAAATTTAGAATAAATTCTTAACTTAATAACCACTAAGACAACTGTCTAAAATCTAAATTTATGGAGAACTAAAAACATCAGGTCCCCAAAATTTAAAGACCCAATCCAAAAATGGGCATCTGAGATGCACATTCACTTCTCAGAGTAAGAAATACAAGAGAAAAATGAAAAAATACTCCACATCACTGGCCATTTGTGAAATGCAAATTAAAAAAATCATTGAGATAACATCTCCCTCCAGAAAGTGACTATCTTAAAGAAATCAAAGAACAACAAATGTTGGAGAGGCTGTGGGGAAAATGCAACCCTTCTCTACTGCTGGTGGGATTGTATACTGGTGGAACCATTATGGAAATCAGTGTGGAGACTCCTTAAGAAACTAGGACTGGAAATCGCATTCAAATCAGCTGTCCCCCTACTGGGAATTTTCCCAAAAGAGCTGACAACGTCATCTCATAGTGATAAATGTGCAACTATGTTATAGCAGCACAATTTGTGATAGCCAAATCTTGGACACAACAAAAATGCTGTCACCTGGGAATTGATGACAATGATGTGGTGATTCATACTATGGAGTATTACTCAGAGTTAAAGAAAATTAAACTTGAAGCCTTCATAAGTAAGTGGTGCAACTTGAAGCTATACTGTAAAGTGAAATAAACTAGACCCACGTGTGTAAATGTCATATTGTTTTCCTAGAAGAAATAAAAATTGAAATGTATAACAGTTAAATGGAAAGAGAAAACTTAAGGATTAAACAACAAAAAGAGAGAAAGGAGAAATCTTAGGAAATATGGGATAGGCACATCCATACATTTATATAAACAAGGTGCTTGTGGTAATGGTCCTTAGAATTTCCATCAGGTTTTTGAAATTTGCAGTTAATATATACAGTTCTCACCCTGACTGATTATATTTGCTGACATCTTTGAACTAAGCAACTGCATCAAGGACAGCAATGTGTAATAGTAAAAAATGCTTAAAGTAGCTGTTATTTTGGTCTTCTAAATGTGTACTGCTTCTAATTTCATATCAATTATTGGTATACTCGCTTTAAAGTAAATGTAAAAAATAAATTAAGAAAATTAAGAAAAAATAAAAAAGAAAATGTCATTGGATTGTCCTCCTTCAATGTTATGTATGGTTTGATTTCTAAATTTCTATGTGAAAAATGTGTTGTTATTTTTTAACATTCTATAAGGACTTAAATTTTAGAATTTCATTGATTGATGTAAATCAGAAATTCCATGTTATGTCTACGGTATTTCAGGAGCGTGTAATATTGTTTTCCATCTTTTGACTTTCAGATACATATTGATGTTAATCTTAACTGCCTCTGTTACAGGAAAACAATATCATTAAACTTCTCTTCTGGATGGTTAACAACTAATGTTTGCAGACCAAAAATTAGAGAGACAGATGGGCTAAAAGATAGTCAATATTTTGGTCCTAGCCCTTTAAGGTCAGTGAGGATTCAGGACATAAGATATCCTGTACTGTGACATTTGTAACCAAGTATTGTCCCAAGTTTTCTGGTCAAGGAAATTATGGAGCAACAGAGATAAGTGATCGGCGATGTAAAGTGTATCTAAGGAGAGTCACCTAGAGAGAAAAAAATTCTCAGGCTTTCACAGAGAGAAAATTGTTCAAGCAATTGCTGGGACTCATCAAGATCGCTAACACCGAAAAAAATCCAAAGATTCTGTACATGGTTACAGGGTAAATTCTGAGGGTATTTGACTGACCTTGTGAGATAGCAAAAGTTAAATTCTTAGTTATGTAGGTCTTGCTTTAACTTGGTCTTAACCAACCAATAGAAAAGTGCAACCATGAGGTATTAAAAAGTAAAGTTCTATTAATATGTTGAGCTGTAAAATGCTCAAGTCAACAATCTCAGAAAATTGCCATTTGACCTGATAACTCACTACTATAATGGACTATTGGACTGTATTGGGTTATTTTCCTGAATTCAAGTAGCTACAATATTTGGAATGATATCAAGTATGAAAAAATCCTTTAAAGACTTATCCAAATAAAGCTTTTCTAAATG
>NW_004524679.1:1901747-1911702 GCF_000260255.1 Octodon degus | reverse complement strand
TTAGTTTGGATACATTACAACTATTTTCTCTTAGTTCCTTGAGATGAATAATTTGTATTAATACTGTCTAGAGAATATATGTCTGTATCTTGTCCTCTGAATAACTACTATGAAGAGAACAATATGCAATGCATGATTATTGTAACTGTGCTTCTAACTTGTTTTGAAACTGTTCCATTGCTATTTTATCTTTTCTCTTATTAAAATGAATAGAAATATAGAATGAGTAGAAATCCCTGAATAGCAGGGTTGCAATAATAGATGGAAATTTTACAGCATACAATTGAGAATAATTCAAGGAATTTAGTAGCAAGGATGACTTTGAAGTGTGTGGCGCTGTAAAGAAATGATGGAGAGAATGTATATTTTTAGAGTGTATAATATCAATCACAGATCACAAGTAATAGCATGTGTTTAGCCTTAGTATCTACAAGCTTTTGAGAGCATCATAAGTTTTTCTCTAACACTATCTGCTTAATAGAAATATAAATCACTTCACATAATGGTTGTATTCTTTCAACAGGAGTAGTGCGACTGGTATATTTTTTCATTCCCTATTTCATTTAGAAGGAGTGCAAATAATGGTGTTCAATATCAGGAAAGATTTTGCAGTGTGTGGATCTGTAAAGAATTGATGGGGAATGTCAGAAATTGTTGACCTGAGTCCACCACAGCGCAACACAGCAGCATGGCTTTACTTCCTATATTTCGTCTTCATACTTTTCTACTGGATGGTTAAGACCAAGGTAAAGCAGGACCTATGCAATAAGAATTGTAGCTTTTGGGTCTGAGAAGGTCAGGGAAATCCCCTCAGGATTTATCCTGAGATCCTGTACCTCAGTTTGTAGAACCTTTGTCAGTGTGAGCCATTGGATGAGTCACGGTCATTGCTTGGCCAATGTGCTCTCTGTGAAAGCCTGAGAGAGTGTTTTCTCTCCATGTGACTCTCCTTAGGCACACTCTAACATCATCGATCACTTTCCTGTTTAGCCCCATAATCTCCTTGATGAGAAAATTTGGCACACTACCGAGTTACATGACGTTACAGTGCAAGTTCTCATATGTCCTGAGTCTTAATTGACCTTAGAAGGTTAGGACCAAAATGTTGGCTTTCCTTGCAGCACTCCTTTTTCTCTAATTTTGGTCTGCGAACTTAGGTTGTTAACCATCCAGAAGACAAGCTTATTGTTATTATCAAACAACTTAGGCTATCAAGCTTAAACTCACTATCTCACTGCATTTCAAACATCTTAGGTATAATAAGGAACAGGTATTTTGCATCAAGTATTGATATGTTAACTTTAAGTCCCTACATAATATGATAAAAACATGTAAAAATTAGATTATATTTTAAAAATAGGATAAATAATTATATACTTCTCATGTTTGCACATAAGTCCAAAAATCTCACCATACACAACCTTGAAGCAGGACAGTCCCACAATATTCCTTTTCCTGTCTCTTGTTTTCATTCACCACCCCCTTCTTCTTGAACATCCATCTACCCGAGAGACATCATAGCAGCAACTGGCATGTCATGACAAGCACCCATATTCAGAATACCAGAATGACCAGCACACCAAACATGAAACTACTGTTACAAATTACCATCTGCAGTGCAGTAACTTAGTCCACAGGTATCAATATATACAGTAAGTCAGCGTGAGAATCTTTCCAATTAACTGCTAGATTAAAAAATCTTCTGAAGATTCTCGGGATCATTGTATTGCTCATCCAGAAGACCCAATGCTATTATGGGCTACTGGACTCTTTTAGAATATTTTGCTGAGTTTACACACCTATAATATTCAAATAACAGAACTTAACAAAAAAAAGGGTATACAGGTGAATGTCCATTTTGTATCTGTGTATTCAAAGTGGTTAGAATAGATATATAGTTACATTCTCTTAATGATTTGTTCTAATGGTGTTTGTAAATAGAATCTCAAGTCCGCATCTTGTACAGCAATTAACCACTAAGAAGAATGTGTGCAGTGTGTTAATTATTGAAACTGTCCTAGCGATTTTATTTGAAACTGTCTCATTGCTATTTGTTTGTCAATATAATTATGAAAAAAATAAATTAAAATTCTGTCTAGGTATAAATATAAAAAACTAGAAGTGATGGGGAAATATAAGAAACACTGTTGAAACACTACCATGTTATTTTTTTAAAATTACATATTGTTACCAATGTCTTATCTATTGTTTTTTTGTATTCTATATGAAAAAATTGATGGGACAAATGTTGCTTTCTGGTATGCATACTATGAATGATCATTTTCATACAGGAGAATGTATATAGTCTATGAGGGAACAAACTCGAGAGAATAGCATGAGTGTTTCTGTAACATGAGCTCCTTGTTAGAAATGCACTGGCCTTCAAAAAGTGGTTGTGCTCTTTTGACAGTAATGGAGAAATGTATATACATTTGAGTCCCTAGGACCTTAAGAATGAGGAGAAATCAGCAAATAGCAGGGCAGTTTGTGCCTGCACTAGCGTGGGACTTTTTCAGCCTAGCATTGAGAAGAGTTCAAGTTCAGCAGTAAGGAAGATGATGAAGTGTGTGGAACTGTATACTGCGAATCACAGTTTGTATACATGGCATACATGTATACCCTTGAGATGAACAAAAGTTTGAGAGCTTTAGGAGTGTTTCCCTAATATGAATTTCTTGTTAGAAATGTACATCACTTCCCAGAATATTTGTACCCTTTTTTTAGATTTTTGAGTTTTATTGAAATCTTACATGAACAAGAAATTGGAAATACTATCACATGAAAAAACAAATTGTAATCGCTTTGATGTTTAAGCCAAAAAAATTTGCAGGGCAAATTTCAAAAATTTTGTGAAGTTATAACAACCTAAAAAGAAAGTTAACCTACTTCTAGGAATGCGAACCAATCAGTCATAGTTTCCTTTCTTCTCTTTTTATCGGAACTGGGGATTGAATTAGATTGGATTTATAGTGATCTGCCTGTTTACAGCCTCCCAGGAGTTGGGATAACAAGTGTGCGCCACCACGCCCAGTCTCAACTGAAGTCTCAGTGGGTCCTGGGAGCAGGGCCAGCACAACAGGGCTGGGGCTCAAACCCATGGCCCCTGTTCCTGCTTGCAGGTGCTTTAATCCGCTGAGCTATTTGGCCAGCCCTATTTGCTTGAATTTCTTAAAATTACTAAGACAAAGCACTAGCTTTTATTTTCATTTATAGTATACTTCATACTCCTATGTAATCTATCCCAAATTAAAAAAATAAATGACTGTTCAAACCAAAGGTTCTGTAAAACCATGATTTAACAACTTGTTCTGAAACTAAAATAAAGTCAGAAATGATAAAAGTATTGTAACCCTCCAAATAAGGGAACTCTGCAAGCCAAATAATGTCAAAAACATTTATAAAAAGAAGAAAAAGAAAAAGACTTGATTATATACACAATAATGATTCTTCAGACCAATACAAATGACAACAAATTGGTACTTAAATATTAAACAGTTAAGCCAATTTTTGAAGCACGTGGATTTACAGTCAATTGTATCTTGACAGTATCATCTTCAAGCCCTCCCTTGTCTATTTCCACTGTTGCCCCACACCCCTGTACTCTTTTAATAGTAGTGGGGTAAAATATATATTCTTTTATCCCAAGCCCCTAAGAATAAGAAGAAATCCATGAATCCCATGGCAGTTTGTGTTTGTACTTGGGTGTAAATTTGCACAGCATTAAGAAGAATGCCACGATTTCAGCAAAAGGAAAGAGATTGAAGTGTTTAGAAATGTAACAACATGATGGAGAGAATGTTGCTATCTAGGCTGTATATCCTGTGAGTCACATATTGCACTGAGAGAAATTGCATAGAGGCACATTCCCTTTACCCCTAAGCATGTGGAACTGCAAAGAATTGATAGGGAGAAAGTTGTTTTCTAATGGTCGATACAAAGGAACAGTCAATGATGTTTTTTCTCTCTTTTGAATTTATTACTTTTTTCCCCATACTACATGCGTGTAGCTAGTAATCTAAACAACTTATTTGAAGACAACATGATGCAGTACAACAAATATCATTAAATTCATATTACTTTGTTTATTAAAATTCTGTATTGCTTCTAATGTTTTATTTTATTACCATTAAATTTATTCTCCTTAAGTCAAAAACATATGACTGGCAATGTCAGAAGTTGTTGACTTGCACCTTTTACAGCTCAGCATATTAATCTGGCTTTAGTTTTTGTACCTTGTTTTTATACTTTTCTGCTGGATGGTTAAATCAAGATAAAGCAAGACCTATGTAACAAAAATATAACTTTGTATCTGACAAAGTCGTCAAATCCCCTCAGGATTTACCCTGAAACCCTGTACCACATTTTGTAGATCCTTTGTCAGTGTCAGCTATGTGGGTACTAATTATTGTAACTGTCCTACTAACCTGTTTTGAAATTATCTCATTGCCATTTATTTCTCAATAAAACTAACAAAAAATAAAAATAAAATAAAATTACACTGTGAATAAATAGATAAATAAAACTATACAATACAAGAAAAATAATCTTTGGGTTAGGCTTCTTTTTTCTAACTTGAGTATTATAACAGGATTAACAATAGTTAAAAAGCTATATTAAGTCTTTCAAAATATTAGATAAAAATCATATCATAAGAAGACAATTACAATCCTCAATTCTGTAGCCAATCATAGATTTAGATTTGATAATTTACAACTATCTTTTCTACGACTGCTGATTGTATATTCACTTTGTGCTCAGCAACACCTCAGAAGGTCTTATTCTTTCTATTCGTTGATGAAGTGATACCTTCATTCCTGAAGGTTCTAGACCATTTGTAATCTTGCCTGGATTGAGTTGTCTTAATTTCACACTTATCTTAATAAGAGGACATAATAACAGAAGGAATCAACCTAAGAGATCTCTTGCTCTCCAACTATATTTTCCCTGCCTCCATTTTGCAGTAATAGTAAAATTTCCCTTTGATAACCTGAGTCAATACCCCCTCCCAACATAATAACTCCTTGTTGTAGCTTGTTTACTCAGCAGCATGAGAAAAAATAATGACGAGGGAAAAGTATTAGCCTTCACATCAATGAACAGTATAATTGTTGAACTTCATGATACAGCCTTATTTCCTCTGGAATTTAGAATGTTAAGCCAATAGAACATAAAGTCATGGGAACAGAAGCACACATTTTGCTAGTGCATCATTTGCGTAATGGTGAGTGATGTCATTCCCATTCCACCCCTTGATTCCTAGACCTGTGGCTTCTGGCTATGTGTGACACAGTACGATATAGTGGATACTGATTCAAAATATATACAGCCTTGTATATGTTTGATTGAGGATTTAAGAATCTTGTCCACATGCAGGAAGCAGATGTCACTGTAACTGTGTCTTCAAATGACCATTCCAGATTTCTATCAGTCCAGATGTTTCAGCATGCTGAAAACATGGTAAACTCAGTGAATTTCAAGAGCATGAACATCTTGCCTCACTTATTGGGTAATAACATGTATTTTTGAACACAAGCAATGGAGTGTGGAATACCATACTTGTAGATATAGCATCAATAAAATACATAGATGTTACTTTTGGCACATGCATTAAAAGATGGGATATCCATATCCAGCGTATGTGTCTACACCACTACATAGAAATCCCTGTCCTTTCCATGGTGGAAGCAGTCCAGTAAAATCAAATTGACACCAGATATCATGCTGATCAACCAAGGGAGTAGAGCCATATGGAGGACTGAAAACTGGTCCCTGTTCCTGGCATACTGGAAATTCAGCAATGGCTAAAGGCAGACCAGATTTGGGGAGTGGGAGTCCATGTATCTGAACTCATGCATAATCTTATTACTGCCACTATGGTTCTGCTGTTGATGAGTCCATTTGTCAAGGACGGGGACTGCTTAAGAGACGTGTTTACTGATATCCATATAATGGGTCATCATATCTACTAGACTGTTAAAACACTTTTCTGTTGGTATCAATTTTAGTGGGCATTTATGTGAATTACAAATATTTTTTAATCCCTTACCCATATGGAGAGGTCTATCTATATACCTCTTTCACAAATATCTTTGTCACCAAATTTCCAGTCATGTACCTGAAATATTTATACTATTTCTAAGTATTGATGGATTCTTTCAAATTTATAACTTTGTGGATAAGATGATACCCAGATCATAAAATATATCCAGCTTTGATGGGCAAATAAGATCAGATGTTAAACTGTAGTCCCATTTCAAAGCATTCTTTTTCCACTAAGGCATAGTAGCAGGCCAAGTGCTATATATAACAGGTAAATTAGTTGTTTGTACATGAGAGTAAAGCCTTACTCCATAATGTTATAGGTTTCTGGACTTACCAGAGAATCAATACAGCATCCCCACCTGCCAATGATAATCTAAGTCCCAATGGATCTGCTGGATCATATGGACTCAGTGGGACAGCAGTGTGAACAGCACCATGGATGTGTTGAAAATCCTTCTTTGTTCTGAAAGCCACTCAAAATTAGCAGCTTTCTGAGTTACTATGGAATGGAACAGAGCTAAATACCTAAGTGAAAAAAGTACATTATCCAAACTCCAAATTGATCCACTAGGCATTGTGTGTCTTTTTTCTGTTTTAGGCAGAGCCTGATGCAACTAGTTATCTTTTACATTAAAATGGATATCTCTACATTCCCCACACCCCTGGATTCCTGGAACCCTCATTGATGAATTTTATTATAATTTGTGTCCAAACTTCTAGCTCACAAATGTTTTACTAACAAATGCAGAGTGGTATCTATCTCTGGCTTACTTTGTCCAGTCAGCATATTAATGTAATAGATCAATCTGATAACTTGTTGGGTAGAAAGTTGATCAAGGTTACTACAAACTACATGCTGACATAGGGATGGAGAGTTAATGTAACACAGAGGTAGAACAAAGGAGGTATATTGCTGGTCTTGCTAGCTGTAAACAAATTATTTCTGATGGACCTTGCAAATATGTATGGAGATATCATTTGGTGAATCAAGAACTACATAGAAATTACCAGGAGATGCATGTTCTGATGAAACTAGAAAACCATATTTATTATATCAGTGTCAATTACAACCACTATTTAATTCAGTAGTGCTATACTGAATCAAATATAAAAAAACTTGATTTACCATCATTTTATAAGACCCTTCTATCTTCTGCACAGTCCAAATGTGTGAACTAAATGGAGCTGTAATGGGAACTGCCACAACAGTTTCCTTTGAATCCTTGATAAAGGTACTAGTCTCTGATATCCATCAATGTATGTGATATTGTTTTTGTTTAACATTTTACTAGGTAAAGTCAAACTTAATGGCTTCCATTTGGCCTTTCCAAATATACTAGCCTTTACTGTGCACGTGGTGGAGGCAATGGGAGTATTCTGACAAATACTAAGTATATCCATTCTAGTTATGAATCATGGAATAGGAGAACTAACTATAGGATGCATTCAATGTTATACTGAATATACTGTGTGTAGGACATATGCTAATAGTCTACTGACCACCAGACTGATGCAGGTACCTGAATTTCCTGCAGGGCAACAGTGGAATTTTTGATGTGCTAGAATCAGAGTCAGTTCATTATCAGTGCCAAGTAGTGTTGAGAACAGGGATATATAAGATTAAGTTACTAACCAAAAGCAAACTCTGAACATGTTAAAACAAAACTCATAGTCACAGTCTCTACAGACAAGATAATATTGTGCTGCAATGATAGTGTACTGATATTCCCTATTCTAGAGAAATAAAGCTGTCAACCTTTGATATCAAACAATTCTCTGAACTTTCGAGATTTACTGCTTTTGGTTTTCAAGATTCTTGTCATTTTCATGGTTTTTGTCTGAAATTCCCAACAACTGGTTCTGGAAAGAGATCTGAATCCTTGAGTTGGGATTTTAAGACTGAATAAATAAGTTCAATTCAGAGAGGAAAAAAGCTTTGAGATGGTAGAACGAATTCACAGGACAAATCTGTTCTGGAGACACCTAGGGAAGAGGGAAAGAAAATCCTTTCATGCGGAATATGAGCAAGCTCTCCTACTGTTAAAAGTTACTTAGTTGTTTGATATAAGAATGCAACAAGGTGAGATAGGTTACAACACCTAGGGATCCATGTGCCAGAAAAATTTAGAAAAAAAAATTAAAGAAGCTCATAATAGAAGACAAACAATCTTCCATCAGGTGTTTTCAAGTTAGAACTCAGCTCAACCAGTTTTGTATCCATTACTGTGCTCATAGACAGCAGCGCCCACTTCAGGCATAGACAGAGTTAAAGCACTCACAACGGAGGCCTCAAGTTATAAGATTGAGCCTCTGAGGAAAGAACTCACTCCCCAGGCACCAGAGTCTTTATGAAGCAATTAGTCATCACCACCAAAAGTGTTTAGGGAGAGACTAATTTGATTTGAAATGTTTAAGAAAAATCAAACCAGCACTAATCTATCTTGACACCTAAAAATACTTAAAGGAGCTTCTGTGAACAAAAAATGTAAGATCAGGGAGAATTTGCTGCATTTTGTTCCTTCCATCACCTCTCACAGACCACTAGGAGGGAAGAGAGGTAGGTCAATGGACATGCAGCAGCACACTTGGAGCTCATTGAAGCACAGAGCCTGGAGGTAGGCCAGGAATCTAGAAGCAGCTCCATCCTTGAGAACACTTCACCACAAGTTAGGGAATGGCAGGAGCCCCGTCCTTCACCAGAATCTTGTGTTGCCCCATGTCCTGCACATGTGCATTATCATCATTATTAAATTATAAAATGGAGGCAGCATTGGCATCTGGCAACATGTTCACGGTCATCATTATTGCAACATTAGATGGAGGCAACATTGGAGTCTGGCAAAACAATTGTGCAGGTGTGAAAGCATGTTTATATTTGTAGTTACATAAGAGGTGAACACAACTGATTCCATGCTTCAGTTGGCTTGTAAGAATATAAATAAAAGTTAAATATTAGAAAGATGTTCAATATCATTGATCATTCAAGAAATGTAAATTGAAACAGCACTGAGATTCCCTCTCACCCTAGAAGGAATGTATAACATCAAGAATTCATCCAATAATAAATGCAGCAGTGAATTTGGAGAAAAATGAACAATTCTGCACTGTGGGTGGGAACGTGGAATGGCACAATCACTATGGAAATAAGTGTTGAGATTCCTTAAAATGCTGGGATTGGATATCCTATTGAAGTCAGCCATTCCCCTTCTGGGTATTTTTCCAGAAGAACTGAAAACCTTATATATCCATGTTTATAACAGTACAATTTGTTATAGATAAATTCTGGAAACAACCCAGATGCTTAGCAACTTAAGAATGGATAAAGAAGATGAGGTATTTTTACACAATGGGATATTATTCAGCTATAAAACAGAATGAGTTTGAATCTTTTGTAAGTAAATTCATGCAACTAGAAAACATAATGTTATGTGTCTAGTTGTCCCCCAAAAACCTAATGCAGTAATGGGGTGGACTTCTAGAATTTGTGCTTCCCTCATGATCTACTGAGATTAGGGGTGTCAGTAATGCACCCTTACTGGATCAGATAGCCTGAATGCACCATAAAGAAGACAAACATGTTTTCTGTAGACATTTTTGCTGTTACACTTCTCTTTTGTTCTTGCTGTTTCGCTGTCTTCTGCAGTCATGAACTGCTGCCCTCTGCCATGTGCCAGTCTGCCTCAGAAGCAGATGTGTATGGACTGATACCTACAGTAACTGTAAGCTATATAAACCTTTCCTTCCTTCATTTTGGGTGTCGTGTATTTGTCCCAGCAATGAGAGAAGAGTAACTGAGACACATATTCTTTTTTTTCATGTGGTATCAGGATCTTGCACTTGCCAGGCAAGCACTTATGTTACTGAGCTATCTATCTATCCAGCTGACACACATACTTTTAAGTGAAATAAGTCA
>NW_004524679.1:1896906-1901647 GCF_000260255.1 Octodon degus | reverse complement strand
TATATTTATGACAGGGTGTAGAGGGTGTACATGGTCTCACTGTGTATATTGGACTCGTAGTGATCTTCCTGCTTACAGACTCCCAAGTGCTTGGATTATAGGAGTGCACCAACACACCCAGTCTCAACTGCCTCAGCATGCCCTGGCGGCAGGGCTGGCATGGCAGGCCATAGGATCAAACTCTCAGCCCCTGAGTTTGCATACACAGGTCCTTTAATCCGCTGAGATATTTGACTGTCCTGAGAAAATGGTATCTGTAGAGTACAATAGATACTGGGAAATGGGAATTAACTTATTCAAAACAAAGTGGTACTGAGTTGAGGAGAAGGACAGGAGAGGGAGTGGAAAAAATATATCTGCTCATGTAAGCAGGATGGTTTGGACAAATCATGCTGTAATTTTTTTGCTGATCTATGGAAAGGAGCAGATAATGCTTAGTTTGTTTTGTCCTCTTTTTTAATTGCTTGTACATTTTCTCTTCTTAATCTTCCATATATTTTTATTTCTTCTTCCAACACACACACACACACACACACACACACACACACACACACACGTAGCTCTATTGCATGCTAAGTTGAACATTTGAGTTTGTAACAAAGATAATATCATCTTGATTGTCATGTTAAAATAATATGCATGGCTTTGATATCAAGTTTTTTCATTAGTGTGTGTGTACATGTACGTGTTTATGTGTGTGTTTGTGTGTGTGTACAGGGTCTCAATACACAGCTTGAACTCATAGTGATTCCCCTGTTTTCAGCTTCCCCAGCACTGGGATTACAGGCATACACCAACATGTGTGGTCTCAATCACTGTATCAGCGAGTCTGGTGGATGGGTATGGCACACCATGTGGTGCCAGGGATCGAACCCTGGCCCCTGAGCTTGCCTAAGCAGGTGCTTAGTCCACTGAGCTATCTGGTTGGCCCTTCAAGTGTTTTCTTTAAAATTAAATAACTGTTGTCTGTTATCATTCCACAGGAAATCAATACTGGGACAACCCTTATTGGTAAGCAATGACAGTTCTCTGCTGTCTGTTATATTTCAAAGTTTTTGATATTGAGATAAAATTTACATAAATTCAGTACTCCCACAACAATACTAATACCATTGATATTTTCTTTTGAGTTTTTAATTTCTAAAGTATAGAGGACAAAATCAGAAAGATATCTATGCAAAGATAACAGCCAATATTATATCCTTTTCCTCCAAGGTCAATGAGGGAACATTTTCTGTGACAGCCTACAAATATGGAGAGTCACTCAAACTCTAGACCAGGGAGATTGTTGGACCACAGAGGATTGAAATTAACAGTACATAATGTGCCCAAATAGGATCATGACAGGGAAAACTCTCCCTTGCTTTCTATGAAAATAAGAAAGTGGTCAAGCAAGGCTGTGACACATTCTGATGGATGACACAGACAGCGGAGCTGATAGATGCTCTACATAGTTCCAAAATAATGCCATGGGAAATTTAACTGAAGCCAATGTAGATTAATACTGGTTTCACTTAAACGCAGTCTTTAGGGCTGGCCAGATATCTCAGTGGATTAAAATGCTTACTTAGGCAGACACAGAGACCGGGGTTCAATCCTCACATGCCATGCCTGCCCTAGTACTGGGGTTTGCCGAGACAGCAATTGACACTGGGCATAGTGGCACATCCCAGCACTTGGGAGGCTGAAAACAGGAGGATAACTATGAGTTTGATCTGTGTAGTGCAACCCTGTAGACCCTGTACTAAATACAAAAAAAGTTAAAAAAAAATGTGTTCTTGAATATGCAACAGAAAAGTATAAGCAAAAGATGCATGAAACAATAGCATAATGAGGTAGATATGAACAGAACTCCAAATACTGACAATTTCCAAAAGTTTTCAACAATACCGTTGGCTGATTATTTTTATAAGTCATAAAAAGAAACACAATAAAATCCATAAAATCGCAACAAAATTTTTTTTAAATTCTTCAAACAAATTTAGATAAAAATAGAGAGACTTATGAAATATGAGATTCTCTTAAGAGACAGCTATGGAACAGTGGGTTAGTCACTATTCCAATTTGACAGGAACAGTTTCTAGACATCAATAGCGATTTGATAAACCTGCTTTTACATTCTAGTACTCATGTTTTGATTATACATATTCTAGTTTCCCAAAAGAAGTTATGTTCTTTCTCAGAGGCTTCCAAACTTCAACTGATCATAGAAGTTAAAACAATGGTAAAGGCACCAGATTCTTTCTACTGGAATCTACCAGAAGATTGGGTGAGAACCTCTTCCACCTCATTGGAACGCCCCTCACTCCTCAACAGCACCTCCCCAACCCTCCCTCCAAGTAGGAATTTCTGTCGTGTTCCAGGAACCCCCAGACCCAGTCCTAGCCCAGGTCCAGTGACTGTGTGGGAAAGCCTCTGGCTACCCTGTGATGGCATGACCTACCGGTACTAGCCAAGGCACAGCGTGGGTGATACACTCTTTCACCCACTTGGAATGCCCCACTTCACTCTGTAGTACCCCCCAACCCTGCCACAAAGTAGGAATTTCTGTCATTTTCTGCGAACCCCCAGATCCAGTCCTAGTCCAGGCCCAGTGAGTGTGTGGGAGAGCTGCCTCTACCCCCTAATCTACCTTGTACCCTCCAGACTCAGCTCAGGTATGGCATATAGGACTAGGGTGAAACCCTGAAGCTGCAGTTCCTGCAGAGAGTGTAGGTGACAGAACCACCCAGGTACTCCAGGAAAAGAAAATCTTGCCAGAGAGGCACAACAGGTTCACCCCCAAAGGCAACAACAGGAAGGAGCTGAGCACAGCAGCCAGACCCAAGCCGGTCACAGCTGTATAAATCCAAACTTTATAGATCTGCAACTGAAATTCAGTAAGTGCTAAGGTTATAACTGCAACAAATATCTACAACAAAGTTCAGAAGACAGTGCTACACAAAATGACAAAGAGAAGGAGCAAAATGCAATCTCAGAATGCAAGCCCAACCATAACAAGTGCAGAGGACACAAACACAGAACAAATTGGGAATCACACAGCTGAAAGCAATGAATCAACGGATTCTGAAATAAAGAAACAGCTGAAGAAAAAGTATAGAGGAACTCAGATTGGAAATAAAAAAAGAAATCCCTGAATTAATAACATTTGCAGTAAAGAATCAAATGCGGAAACATATGGAAGAAACACAATGCCCACCCAAAACAAGTGCAGAAGACACTCGCTCAGCTAAAAAAAAAAAAACAAACAGATGAATTAATAGCATCCATACTAAATAAGCAACAGCAGAAAGTCATAGAGGAACACAGCATGGAATTAATTTCTACTAGCTCAGCTCAAATGTGCGAATTAATAGCGTCAATAGTGTATAAGCAAGAGCAGAAAGTTATAGAGGAAATCAGAGTGGAATTATTTTCTGAAATAAAAAAAAATTCTCAAAACTGACAGCATCTGAAATAAATAATCAACTACAGAAACAGAGGGAGGAAACACAATCTTACAAAAACACTGCAGTAGCACAATATATTACAATTTCTAAAAAAGACATTGATGAAAAAAATTACAGGAGATTAGAAAAATGACGGATACCTTGAATGAGCAATACAAGAAAGAAATAGATCGCATGAAACAGAATCAAAGAGATATAGAGGAATTTAAAATCTCCATCACAAGCTTCCAAAACCGTTTAAGTGAAAGTAAAGACAGAGTTTCATATCTTGAAGACTCTGGTGCAGCTAGTGAAAAGATAAGAAAGGATATCTTAAAAAAAAAAACTAGCATGCAGGAAAAAATAATACATCACCTGCAAGATGATGCAAAGATGAACAATATGAGAATAATAGGCATCAATGAGAAAGATGGAGTCAACACAAATGACATTAAAAATATATGGGCAGAAGTAAGCAGAAAACTTCCCAAATATAAGGAAACAATCTAATATTGAGGTAACTGAAGCATACAGAACGCCAAATAAACTCAACCAAACTAAAAACAAACCGAGACATATAATAGTCAAGATCCCAGAAATTCAGCACAAGAATAATATACTGAAAACTGCTAGAGAAAAGAAGCAGATCACATTCAAAGGAAATCCCATCAGAATTATGGCCGATTTCTCCGCACAAACTATGAAGGCAAGAAAAGCATGAAGCAGAGTATTTCAAGTCCTCTATGAAAAAAAATTTCACCCCAGACTACTGTACCCTGCAAAACACTCTTTCAAGTTTGGTGGAGAAGTGAAATACTTATATGAAAAAGAACACCTAAAGAATTTCATGATGACAAGGCCAACCCTACACAGGCTAAACAAATATGTTCTAGAGAGGGAGCAAAATGATCAGGACTCCACGAGTGAGATCAGAAGCAACCAACTAAATAGGGCAAGCAATTACACACAGGAGAAAAAGGAACAAACAGCAACACATAAATAACATGTGAATCGTAAATCAATACTTCTCAATTCTAACCATCAATGTAAATGGACTCAGTTTACCAATTAAGAGAAATAGATTGGCAAAGTGGATTAGGAAACAAAATCCAAAAATGTGCTGTATGCAAGAAACACATTTAACTCATAAAGACATTCATAGGCTGAAAGTCAAAGGATGGAAAAAAAAACTACATGCCTCAGCAGCTCATAAAAAACAGGTAGCAGTCCTATTCTCAGACAGTCTCAACTTCAAATCAACAAAGATCAAGTGAAATAAAGAAGAACACTATATACTGGTTAGGGGAAAAATT
>NW_004524679.1:1871932-1892276 GCF_000260255.1 Octodon degus | reverse complement strand
CTGTTGTTTCCATAGGAGCTTCAGGTGCAGCATAAATTCATTTATTTTGGCTTGTTCTGTTTTCCTAAATTGTGAGTTTACTGCTACAAGTTTTCCTCTTAAAACAGCTGTTATTGTATCACACATGTTCCATTAAGTTAATTATGCATTGCCATTTGATTTTAAAATTTCTTTTTTCATTTCATCTGTGATCTTCTGGTTACTTATGAGGTTGATTTTTAATTACCATGTGTTGCAGTGTTTTGTAGTTTCTTTTGTCAGTAATTATCATTTTTCATTGCCCCATGGCTATATAATATGCTTGGGATAATTTTATTTCCTTTAAATTTACTTAAGACTACTCTGTACAAGTTCGCATTCTTTATATATTGGAAAAGTAGGATCTTAAGATCAAGACAAAGGTCAATAAGCACCTTTAGGTGGAAGCCAACCCTGTGGAAAATATATTTTATATGGAAGTTAAGTACAACGTATAAACTATGTACAATAAATAATCTGCAAGCATCAACACAGAAAATAAATTAAAATGAAAATAAGGTGCAGAAGTAAAATACAATCTGAGGCACCCTGCTAAGGGTCAAGTCCAGAGTACAATGAGATTGAAGAAATTAGAAGCCAAACATTGCAATTTTCTAATATATAGCAACACAATTGAAAAAAAATGAAAGAGTCTAGCAAAATTTGATCTCTAAGGTCCAAAAAGAAATTGTGATCAAAATGATAAACATTAAATTAGACACAGGCAAAAATACAAACTAGCTCAGGAAATTAGAAATGAGAAAGACCAAATATATCAATACAGAAATAGAGGATTATAAATACTGCACTCAAATTATATGAAGCATATTAGATGAAGGTGAGGATAGAATATCATCTCTGGGAGACAGGATTGTGACTAGCAACTACAAAAAGAAAGGTACATTATATATAGCAAGAGACAATAAAAATAAAGTCCATCCAAAACCTGCAAGATAAGGTAAAGAAGGATACCATCAGATTGATTGGAATCATAGAGAAAGCAGAAAACAGCATGAAATTACAAAACCTTTCCACACTAATAAAGGCAGAAAGCTTCTAAGACTTGGAAAAAAATGTGAAATACAAACAAAATGTATAAAACTCCAAATAGTCATGATCAAAATTAATCTGTATCAAGGAATATTATAACAAAGATTCAGAAAATTGGAACAAAAACAGAAATAAAAGCAGCTACAGAACACAAACAAATCTTACATAAAGGAAAGCCTATCAGAATTGCAGCATGCTTCTTAATACAAACCCTCAAACAAAGAGAACATGGAGTAGGTATTTCAAGTCCTAAGCGAAGACAATCTTCAATCCTGATTAATGTACCCAGAAAATTTATCTTTCAAAATCAGTAGGGAAATAAGATACTTCCATTACAAACTGCAGACTAGGAAATTCAGAAGCCCCAAATCAGCTCTTCAGATTGTGTTGAAGATCTCAGAATGAGAAAACAAAGACTACAAACATAAGAATATTTATAGAAAGAAGACAACAGACAGGTCAAGCAATTAAGTACAGAGAGTTAAACATAGAATAAAGACAAGGAACCAAAAACAGGAAAATACTATGAAAAAGATACGAGAATATATATCAACTGCAAACATCAATGTAAATGATTTCAAATAACCAATCAAGAGAAAGACTGACACACTAGATTAAGAAGAGAGAACTAACAATATGCTACATGCAAAAAACACATTTGACTCAAAAAATCATACACTGTAAATTAAAGGATACAAACCAATATTCTATCCAATAGGAACCAAGAAAATATCAGCAATCCTTATTCTCTTTGGAGACTATATGAACTTTAAGCCAAAATTGATCAAAAATGACAAACAATTTCACTAAATACTTGTTATGGTTTGTGTCTAATATCTCCCCAAAAGCTCATGCAGTGATAGGTCAGGCTTTTATACTTTATGATTTTGTCATGATCCTATACTGATACTATGAGTATGAGTGCTATATCTATTCTAGGGCGGATACTCTACACACAATATAAGGGAAAAGAGATTCTTCTCTTTTGGTCTGCTCCTATTTTTGCTTTTGTTGCTTCTGCAGTCTTCTGCTGTCATACAATGTTGCTCCTATGCCATTTCACCCTAACATGGAGTCAGGTGATTATGGACTGAAATGTTAACAAACTATGCATCAAAAGTCCTTTCCTCTTTAATTTTAGGCATTTGGTATGTTGTCTCAGCAATGAAAGAAAAGTAAGGAAGAATTTTGTACCATAAGTGGGGTCATTGATGTGACAATACCTGACCATGCACTTGAAGAGGTGTTGGGAATGACTTATGGGAAGAGTATGGTAGGTTTGAGGATATTTCCTGTAAGAGCAGAGCAAAATAACTTTAGGACATACTGTATAGTAAATCCTTCTCCATGCTCAAAACACCAGAGGGCCAATAGATATCTTGCTATTAAAGACCAGACTCAGGGGGAATCTGTTGTGAAGAAGTACTGCATTGATTGTTGAACTTCTTGTGTTCTGTGTTGTGAGTTGGCAAAAGTGCTTGTCTACATTTTGTCCATGTCTAGAGACTGTCTGAGATTGAGGTTAATGTAAGAAAACTAATTAAAATGGCAGAAACAATTTCAAGGCGATCAAGTATTGAGGCAGTCCACATGATTGTTAGTGTGTGCTTTTACCAGATTTGTTTTCAGAATCAAGATCAAATTTCACACTACAGTGATTTAAAATGTTAGAAAGTTGGTGAAAAAGAAAGCTTACATTAAACTGTGGATTGAAAACATAAAGCAGAGAACTTTTTTAAATTAAATGTATACTTTTAACAAAAACACATAAAATGATTTTTCTCAATAATGAAAATGTTAAGATTGTGGTATTGGATATTAGATTTTCCATGCCCATTAAGATTTGTCTTATATAGTTGCGTGCTCCTGTGTTGGGTGCGTAAATATATATGAGTGTTCTTCCTCTTGAATTTTTCCCCTAGCCAGTATATAGTGGCCTTCTTTATTTTGCTTGATCATTCTCGGTTTGAACTTGAGACTGTCTGAGAACAGGATTGCAACTCTTGCTTTTTTATGAGTTGCTGGGACATTTAGTTTTGTTTTCCATCCTTTGACTTTCAGCCTATGAATTTCTTTATGAGTTAAGTGTGTTTCTTGTACACAGAATACTGTTGAATTTTGCTTCCTAATCCACTGTGCCAGTCTATTTCTTTTCATCGGTAAATTGAGTACATTTACATTGGTGGTTATAATTGAGATGTATCGACTTATGATTGACATATTAATTACCTGCTGTTTTTTACTCATATTTCTCCTATGTTTGTTTGCCCAATTTAGTGGGTTGCTTCTGTTCTGGTTTGTGGAGTTCTGATCATTTTGGTTACTCTAGAACATCTTTTAGTAGTCTGTGTAGGGTTGGCTTTGTCATCATGAAATTCTTTAGTTGTTCTTTTTCATTGAAGAATTTCACTTCTTCATCAAAATTGAAAGAGAGTTTTTCAGGGTACAGCAGTCTGGGATGGAATTTGTTTTCATAGAGGACTTGTAGTACTCTGCTCCATGCTCTTCTTTCCTTCATTGTTTGTGATGAGAAGTCCGCCATTATTCTGATGGGTATTCCTTTGAATGTAATCTGTTTCTTTACTCTAGCCACTTTCAGTATATTATTGTGCTGGATTTCTGGGATCTTGAATATTATGTCTTGGTGTGTTTTTAATTGGGTTGAAGTTATTTGGCATTCTGTATGCTTCAGTTACCTGAATGTCAGATTGTTTTCTCATATTTGGGAAGTGTTTTGCTATTACCTCTGCCCATATTCTTTTTATATCATTTGTATTGTCTCCTTTCTCTTTTATGCCTAGTCTAACATTGTTCATCTTTGCATCATCTTGCAGGTGATGAATTATTTTTTTCCTGCATCCTAGTTGTTTTTAAGAGATCTTTTCTTACCTTTTCACTAGCTGTGATGGAGTTTTCAAGACCTGAAACCCTACACTTTCACTGAAATGGTTTTGGAAGCTTGTGTTTGAGATTTTATATTACTCTATAGCCCTTTGACTCTGTTTCATGTGCTCTATTTCTTTCCTGTATTGCTCATTCATGGAATCCATCATTTTCCTAATGTCTGCTTTTTTATCAATGTCTTCTTTAGAAGCAATTATTAATTCATTTACTACAGAGATTTTTCTGATCTGATTTCCTCCATAAGTTTCTGCATTTGATTCTTTACTTTGCATGCTATTAATTAAGAGATTTGTTTTTTATTTCAGAGGTTATTTCTGCTCTGAATTCCTCTATACCTTTCTGCAGTTGTTTTTTTTCAGACGCTATTAATTCAGACATTTCAGCTGTGTAATTCCCAATTTCTTCTGTGCTCGTGTCCTCTGCACTTATTCAGTGAGGGCATGGGGCCTGAGATTGCATTTTACTCCTTCTCTTTGTCATTTCATATAGCACTGACTGCTGACTTTCGTTGTAGAGCTTTGGTGCAGTTAAAACCTTAGCACCTACTGAAGTTCAGGTGCGGATCTACAAAGTTTGGATCTGGCGGTGCCTGGCTTGATTCCGGCTGCTGTGCTCAGCTCCTTCCTGCTGCTGCACTTGGTAGTGAACCTGTTGTGCCCCTCTGGTAAGATGTTCTGCTTCTGAATTAGTTGGGTGCTTCTGGCCCCTCATCTTTCTGCAGGGACTTCAGCTGCAGAGTTTTCCCCCAGGCCTGTAAGGCAGGCCTGGGCTGTGTCTTGGGGTCCTGATAGCGCGGCAGATGTTCCTACTCACTCAGAGTGCTTGGGGGGCCTCTGGACGGGGGGAGGGTCCCAAGGGTGTGGAAGAGGGTCTCACTCATGTCGAGTGGCTGGGTTTGGTCCAGAGATGTCCCACGGGTACAGGGGAGCTGGAAGTGCTTCCACACCTCACAGGGCCTGGGGTTGGGCTTGTTCTGGGGGATCCTGAGAGCATGGGAGAAGTTCTCACTCACTGGGTAGGTTTGGGGGGGTTCCCGACAGGTGGAGTGGTCTCAAGAGTCCAGGAGAGGGTCTCACGTGGGCCTGGGCTTGGTCAGGAGGGGTGCAAGAGGTGCAGGGAAGCTGGAAGTTCTCTCACACACTTGCTGGTCCTGGGTTTTTGCTGGATTTGGGGGGTCCTGAGAGCACAGCAGAAGTTCTCACTCACTTGGCAGGTTTGGGGTGGCTCTGGATGGGTGGAACGGTTCCGAGGGAGCGGCAGAGGGTCTCACACATGCGGCACACCTAGGTTTGACCCAGAGAGGTGTCATGGGCACCAAGGAGCTGGAAGCTTTCTGACACACACTGGTATTCTTTAATTTCTTGTTTAATTTCATCTGTAACTCATTGTTTGCTGAGGAGGGTGCTATTTAATTTTCATATGTTTATGGGGTTTTTGTGATTTTTTTTGTCAAAATTTCCACTTTTACTGCTCTGTGGTTAGATAATAGGCAAGGGATAATTTCTCTTTTCTTGTGTTCACTTAAGTGTGATCTATGTAGTAGTATGCAGTCTATTTTATAAAATGTCCCGTGTGAAGCTGAAAAGAATGTGTATTCAGATGTTGATGGTTGATAATCTCTCTATATATCCACTAAGCCCATTTTTTATAAGTTGTGATTCAGTTCTACTACCTCTTTGCTATTTTTTTTGTTTGACATCCTTTTTAGATAAGGAGGTGTTAAGGTCCCCTGTTTAGATTGTGATATTGGTAATTAGATTTTTCATATCCTTTACAATTTGTCTTGCATAAAGAAATATTTTCTTATATAGTTTGCTGCTGCCATATTTGGTTCACACATATTTATGACTGTTATATTTTCCTCTTGAACTTTTCCCCTCACCAGTATATAATGACCTTCTTTGTTTCATTTGATCATTCTTGGATTGAAGTTCAGAATGTCAGAAAAAAGAATAGATATTGTGTTTTTCTCTGAGGTCCTGGAGCATGTAATATTATTTTCCATCCTTAGACTTTCAGCCTATGGATTTCTTTATGCGTGAAATATGTTTCTTGTATACGACATATTGCTGGATTTTGTTTATTCACTCACTCTACATGTCTATTGCTTTTAATTGGTGAATTGAGTCCATTTATATTATTGGTTATAATTGGTATGTATTGACTTATGTTTGTCATGTTATTTTCTTGATTTTGTTTCCCTACATTTCTCCAGTGTTTAATTGTATGCTGTGTTTTATGAGTTCTTTCTGTTGTGGTTTTTGGAGTTGTAATAATTTTCATCCTTTTGTAAAATGCCATATAGTACTCTGTGGGGCTGGTTTGGCCATCATGAATTTCTTTATTTGTTCTTTGTCATGGAAGTGTTTTACTTGTCCATTAAACTTCAAAGAGATTTTTTCAGGGTACATCAGTTTGGTTTGGAATTTGTTGTCTTGTAGTACTTGAAGTGCTATGCTAGGCCTTGAAGTCGATGCTCTTCTTGATTTGATGGTGTGTGAAGAGAGATCTGCTGTTATTCTGATGGGTTTTCTTTTGAATGTGATTGTTTTATTTTCTCTAGAATCTTTCAGTATGTCGGTCTTGTGCAGAATTTCTGGGATCTTTATTAATATATATGTGGGTGTAGTTTTAATTGGGTTGGTACTTTGTGTAGTGCTCTATGCCTCAGTTGTCTGAATGTAAAATTGTTTTCCATTATTTGGGAAGATTTCTGCTACTACTTTTGCCTATATTCCTTTTATGTGGTTTGTGTGGCCTCCTTTTATTTCTCATTGATGCTTATTAGTCTTCTGTTGTTCATCTTTGCATTGTGTTGCAGATGTTGAATTATTATTTCCTGGATCCTATTTGTTTTTATGACATCTTTCTTTATCTTTTGACAAGCTGCCACATTGTTCAAGGTCTGGAAATCTGTCTTCACTTTCATTCATACAGTTTTGCCAGCTCTTAATCTTGCTTTAAATTTCTTGTATATCTCTTTGAATCAGATTCATACATTCTGTTTCTTTCCTATATCTTTCAAGTTTTTATTTTGCTTTTGAGTTCTTACACTTGGGAGACAATGTGATATTTATATATGTGTGGTTGTTTCATTTCACTTTATGAGTGTAGTTTCAAGTTACATGCACTTACATACAAAGGCTTCAAATTTATTTTTCTCTATAGGTGCGCAATACTCCATTGTATAAAAGCACCACCTTTTTCATCTATTCCTCAGGTGATGGACATTTTGGTTGTTTCCAAGATTTAGCTATCACAAATTGTGCTGCTCTAAACATAGGCTCACATAATTACTATGATACAATGTTTTCAGCTCTTTTGGGAAAATTCCCAGAAGGGAAATTGCTAGATTGAGTGTGATTTCCAGTCCTAGTTTTTTGAGGTGTCTCCACACTGATTTCCATACAGATTGCACCAGTCTATATTCCTACGTTGTTCATTCAAGGTTTGTATTGTTTTTCTATTCTCTTCTATTATTTTAATCAGTGTCTTCTTTAGAAACTGTTAGTAATTCTTTCATTCTAGTTATTGTTTCTTTTTATGTGAGATTTTTTTCTGGTCTGGATTTTCTCTATACTCTTATGCAGTTTTTTATTTTTTTTCTTCAGTTGCTATTATTTCTGCTATTTGATATTTGTGGCTTCCAATTTTTCCTATGCTGATATCTCCTGGGTTTGTTTTTGGTATTCTAGTGTCCTGAGAATCTATTTTGCTCCTTTTTGTCATTTTATATTTTGGAGAGAAATCTTTATTTTGATTTTTCTGATACCTTTTTCTGAGAATTGGATTGTAGGTAGCTTTATCACTGCAGTCAAAGCCTCTTAGTAAGGAATCTGTTTTTTAAGTATCAGTTCTATGTCTGAAATACTTGTTCCGTATGTCCCAAGATTTTGTCTTCTCTTTTGATTGTAAGTGAAACTAGTTTCCCTTTGGCAGTGTCCTCTGTCCTTGAGTATAGGACTTCAGTGAGGGCTTCAAGCACCTCCTTAATGGCCAAGTGAAAACATGTAGTTAAGGTAGATATGTTTTCCTATTTACAGTAGTACAATTAGCTATGCTAATTATAGTTATTGAAATTAAAAACTGACAAACTTTTGAAACAAACAGGTTAGTACTTTGGACTATAAGAGCAAATATTATGGCTGTATAACAAAGCAGATCCTAAATTTGGAATTTGTATTTAAGTTAGTTCCCCTGAGTTCTGTCTTGCACCTCCTCTACATGCACCTGGAATGCTCCAGGAAGACTAGCCCACCCCAATTACCTGCTGCCACCTCTTTACCATGAAGATGCTCCTGTAGGCCTGTGCTTCAGTCTGGGCTCAGCTTCACCCAGCGTTGCATCTGAGGTCACCTGATGTTCATCTACTGAACTCTAACTTGACTCCAAGAGTTTACTTGGGTCTGGTTGCTATGTGTGTCTCTTTCCACCTGAGCCCAGTCCAACTGAACCACTATGTCTCACTAGCTTCCAGTCCTGCAGCTCCTTTCTAGTAAGCCTTCTGAGAATGAGTGGGCCCTCTGTGCCACATTACTTTCTGGTCCCACGGCTACTTCTGCACTGATTTTACAGGAAATTTTTTTGTGTGTCTTGTATGCTCTTTAAAAAATAAAAATATTTTAAAAACAAGAAAAAATATCACTGTGGTATGTTGATTTTAGTTCTTTTTAAATATACCTAGGAGGGGAATAGATGTCTTGAATGGGATCTCCCATCCTAATGTTTTTTTGAGGAATCTCTAGAGTGATTTAGATAATATATGTATAAGCCAGCTCTCCCACTAAGAGAGGAGAATGGTTCATTTTTCCCCTAGCCTCTCCAGCATTTGATATTGATTGACTTCTTCTATTTTTTTTCTTTTTGTATTTTAGGAAAGGATCTACCAGGTTTTTAGGGTCTCACTACTAGATCAGACTTATAGTGATCTGCCTATTTAAAGCCTCACAAATGCTGGGATTACAGCCGCACGCCACCATGCCCAGTCTCAATTGCTGTCTCAGTGCTCCTAGGGGACAGAGCCAGCACAGCAGGCTTGGGGATTGAACCCAAGGAACCTGCGCATGCTTCTAGGTATTTTAATCCACTGAACTATTTGGCCAGCAATTTGGTTGATTTCTTGAAGATAGCCATTCTTTCTGTGTGAGACAGAATCTCAGTGTTGTTTTAGTTTTCATCTTTTGAATGACAAATGATTTTGAACATTTTTCTCAGATATTTGTTTGCCATTTGTATCACTTCTTTACTAAGTTAATATTTATCTCAGATGACCATTTTTTGATTAGGTCTATCAATTTGTGGTCCTGATTTTTTAAAAAAAGAATTACATAAACTTTAGATAGAAATCCTTTTTCTAAATGACAGTTCATTATATATTTTTTGCCAACTCACAGGTTTTCTTTTGACTTACTGGTGACTTCTTTTTTTAATTTTTTTTGAACCAGGGATTGAATTCAGGCACTTGCACTTACCAGGGAAGCACTTATTCTACTGAGCCATCTCCCCGGCCCCTACCTTGTAGATCCTTTGTCAGTGTAAGACATGTGGATGAGTAGCAGCCATTGCTTGACCAGTTTGCTCTCTGTGGAATCATGAGAGAAAGTTTTCTCTCCATGTGACTCTCGTTAGGCACACTTTACATCGTCGATCATTTTGCTCTGTGGTCACATATTGTCCTAGATCAGAAAATTTGGTACACCACTGAGTTACATGATGTTATAGTACAGGTTCTCCTATGTCCTGAGTCTTCACTGACCTTGGAAGGCTAGGGCAAAGATTTCGGCTGTACCTGCAGCCCCTCTTTTTCTCTATTTTTTGGTCTGGTAATTTAGGTTGTTAACCTTTTAGAAGAGAAACTTATTATAACCCTAAAACATAGGCAGTTGAACTTAACTTCACTATCTGTCTGAATATCAGTCATGTTAGGCATAACATGGAACAGGCATATTCCATCAAGTATTGATATATTAAAGTTTAATTCACTATAGGATATGAAAAACAACTACTTTTTATAAAAACTTTTAAAAAGGGAAGAAACAGTTATATATTTTAAACAGAAATTTAGAAATCTAACTATATACAGCATTGTAGCAGGACAGTCTGTGATATTTTTTCTTGTCTCTTGTTTTCATTTATCACTTTTTAAAACCAAATATTTAATTGAGAATCAGTATGGCAGTAATTGGTATGCCATGACAAGCAGTATGCATTTTGAAGAACAGAATGATAGGCATTCCAAGCATAAACCTACTATTGCACATTGCTATCTTAAGTGCAATTGCTGACTTCACAGGTATATAGTTAGTCAAGGTGAGAATCCTACCAATTAACTGCTAGTTGCAAAAATATGCTGAAGATACTCAGGAACTTTACCTTTCCTATTTTTCAAAAGTAAATTTATGGCTTTGCCCGTGTCATATTTCCTAGCTTTCCTCCATGCCCTGTCTTCATTGTCTAATCCTCAAGATCTCACATTCTTTTTAATTATGTTGTAACTTTCTATTTTTATTTCTTCTTTTGAGTTCTTATACTAAGGAGACTACATGATATTTACACATGTGTATCTGGTTTATTTAACTTATGAGTGTGTCTTCAAATAGTGTCCACTTAAATATTTTTAAATATTTAAAAAACAGAAGGTAAATAAAATGTCAATCCAAGTCAACACATCACAATTATAAACATCAATGTAAATCGACTCTGTTTACAAATTTAAAGAAATAGACACAATCTAACAATACACCGTATACAAGAAATACTCTTAACACATAAATAAATTTATAGGCTGAAAGTCAAAGGGTAGAAAAAATACAACATACCCCAGCACCTCACAAAAAGGCAGGGGTAGAAATTCTGCTTGGACACAGTGTCAATTTCAAACCAAGAATAAGCAAATGTAATAAAAATGTCACTATATACTGGTTAGGGGAAATATTCAAGAGGAAGAGAAAACAGTCATAAATATGTATGCACCAAACATGAGAATACACAGCTATACAAAGCAAATCTTAATGGACATGAAAAATCTAATATCCAATACCACAATTTTAACAGGAGACCTTAACACACCCTTATCTCCAAAAGATAGGTCAACCAGACAAAAACTTAGCAAAGAAATAACAGAACTGAACCTGAGCTTGAAACAAATGCATTTCGTGGACATATACAGAGTGTTCCACCCAAACACAGCTGAATAAACATTTTTCTCAGCTGCACATGGGTCATTTTCTGAAATAGACCACAGACTGGTCCATAGGTCATGCTTAAATACATGTAAGAAAAGAGAAATTATCCCATGCACATTATCTGACCACAATGCAATGAAACTGGAAATAAATCTTTAATTCATTTGACTTTAGCTTACTACATGGTGATAGACCTGGGTCAAGATTTATTTTTCAGCATGCAGAGAGTCAGGATTTCCAGCACTATTTGTTAAAGAGGCTATCTTTATTCCATTGAGCATGTTTGGCAGCTTTGTCAAAGATAAGGTGGCTGAGTGTGTTCATAGGGGCTTCAGCATCTTCTAATCTAGGTCATTGACCTCAGGTCTATTTTGTTGCCATTACCATGCAGATTTTATCACAGTAACCTTGTAGTATAATTTCAAGTCAGGAACTGTAATGTCTCCTGCCTTGTCTTTATTTCCCAAGATTCCCTTTTATATTCTAGGTCTTTTCTAGATTTAGATAAATTTTAGGAAAGATTTCTCTACCTTGGTGAGGTATGTTGGTGGTAGTCTGATAGGGATTGCATTTAAAATGTACAGCAATTTTGGGAGTATTGCCAACTTCACAATGTTTGTTCTTCTTATCCAGAAGCATGGAATATCTTTCCATTTTCTGAAATCTTCTGCGATCTCTTTTTTCAGAGTACTGTAAATTTCCTTGAAAAGTTCTTTGACTTCTTTAGTTCGATTAATTACAAAGTATTTCATTTTTATCGGTGATATTGTAAAAATTATTGTTTCTATAATATCCCTCTCAGTGTGTTTGTTGTCTGTGTAGAGGAATGCTATTGACATTTGCTTACTGACTTTATAACCTGCTATGCTACTGAATTTATGCATTAATTCTAGTAACTTCTTGGTGGAGTGTTTCGGTCTTCCAAGTAAAGTATCAAGTCAACTGCAAATAAAGATAATTTAACTCCTTATTTACCTATTCTTATTTGTTTTATTTTTTTCTCTTGTCTAATGGCTGTAGCTAATGATTCCAGAATTATATTGAATAGGAGTGCTGATAGAGGACATCCTTGCTTGTATCAGATCTAAGAGTAAAAGATTTCAGATTTTCCTCATTTAGGATTATGTTAGCCACTCGGTTTCCATAAATGGCTTTTATCAGATTGAAGTAGAGGCCATCTATTCCATTTTTCTGTAGAACTTTGAAAATGAATGAGTGTTGGACTTTGTCAAAAGCCTTTTCTGTATCAATGTAGGTGATCATGTGGTTTTTAGTTTTCACTCTACTGATATAGTGTATTACATTTATATATTTTTGAATATTGAATCATCTTTGCATCCCTGAGATAAATCTTAAATGGTCATGGTGTGTGGTCTTCTTGAGGATTGCTGCATTGTATTTGCTAGGATTTTATTCAGGATTTTGACATCTATGTTGTTGAGGGAGTTTGGCCTGTAGATCTCTTTCTTAGTTGCGTCTTTCTCTGGTTTTAGTATCAGTATACTACTTGCCCCCAGGAATGATTTTGGGAGGATTGCTTCCTTTTCAATTTCCTTAAAGCATTAGAGGAATATAGGGACTTCATCTTCTGTAAATTTCTTGTAGAATTCAGCTGTGAATCCATCCTGACCTGGACTTTTCTTCCGGTAGTTTTCAAATTACATCTCTTATTTCATTGGCTGTTATTGATCTATTGTGAGTGGTTTTATCTTGTGGATTCAGTTGTGGTAATTTGTACATTTCTAGGAATCTGTCCATTTCTTCTGTGTCTTCTATTCTATGAGAGTAAAGATTCTCAAATTAGCCATTGAGAATCTTCTGAATTTCCACTGGTTCTGTGTTAATTACACCCATTTCATTCCTTTTTGCTTGTATTTGAATTTTTCTTTCCTCTTTTTAATGAGGTTGCCTAGGGGCTTATCAATTCTATTTAATCTTTCAAAGAACCAGCTTTTTGCCTTTTTAATTCTTTGAATTGTTTTCTTTATCTCAATTGAATTAATTTCTTCTCTAATCTTTATGATTTATTCCCGTCTTTGGGCTCTGGGTTTGGTTTGCTGTTCCTTTTCTAGTTGGTGATGGTGCAGCATGAGGGTATTTATTTGTTCCCGCTCTGTTTTCCTAATCTGTGAGTTCACAGCTATGAATTTCCCTCTAAGAACTGCTTTCATCGTATGCCATAAATTATGATAAGTTTTGCTTGAATTTTCATTGAATTGTAAACAATGTTGAAATTCTTGTTTAAGTTCATCTGTGACCCTTTGGTTGCTGAGTAGGGTGTCATTTAATTTCCATGTATTTAAGGGGTTTTTTTTTCTGGTGTCTTTTTCATTTATTGCCAGTTTCATCGCACTGTGACCAATTAAGGTGCATGGGATAATTTCTGTTTTCTTACATATACTTATGCATAATCTATGGACCAGTATATTGTCTATTTTAGAAAATGACCCATGCGCAGCTGAGAAAAATGTGTATTCAGCTGTGTTTGTGTGGAACAGTCTGTATTTGTCCTCTAAGTCCATTTTTTTCAAGCTCTGGTTCAGTTCTGTTACTTCTTTGCAAAGTTTTGGTCCATTTGATCTGTATATTGGGAATAAGGAGGTGTTAAGCTCTCCTGTTAAGATTGAGGTATTAGATATTAGATTTTTCATGTCCATTATGATTTGCTTTATGTAGTTGTGTGCTCCCTTGTTTAGTGCATACATATTTGTGAGTATTACCTCTTCCTCTTGAATTTTTCCCCTAACCAGTATATTGTAGCATTCTTTATTTCACTTGCTCATTCTTCCTTTGAAGTTGAGACTGTCTGAAAATAAGATAGCTATCCCTGCTTTTTTCTGAGGTGCTGTGGCATGTAGTACTGTGTTCCATCCATTGAATCTCAGCCTATGAATGTATTTATGATTTAAATGTGTTTCTTGTATACAGCATATTTTTGTATTTTGTTTCCTAATCCAGTGTTCCAGTCTATTTCTCTTTTTTGGTGAATTCAGTCCATTTACATTGATGGTTAGAATTGAGATGTGTTGACTTACAATTGACATGTTATTTACCTGTTGTTGTTTACTCCTTTTTCTACTGTGTTTAATTGTTTGCCCTATTTAGTTTGTTGCTTCTGATCCCATTCATGGAGTCCTGATCATGTTGTTCCTTCTCTAGAATATCTTTCAGTAGCATGTTTATGGTTGGCTTCATCATCAAGAAATTCTTTAGCTGCTCTTTGTCGGGAAAGTATTTCACATCTCCATCAAACTTGAAAGAAAGTTTTGCAGGGTATGGTAGTCTGGACTGGACTTTTTTTCATAAAGGATTTGAAGTATTCTTTTCCGTGCTCTTCTTGCCTTCATGGTTTGGGAAGAGATGTCTGCCGTAATTCTGATGGGTTTTCCTTTGAATATGATCTGCTCTTTTCTCTAGCGACTTTCAGTATATTATTCTTGTGCTGGGATCTTGACTATTATATGTCTTCGTTTGTTTTTAATTGGGTTGCGTTTACTTGGCGTTCTGTATGCTTCAATGACCTGAATGTCAGATTGTTTCCTCATATTTGGGAAGTTTTCTGCTATTACTTTTGCCCATATTTTTTAATGTCTTTTGTATTGACTCCTTTCTTAGTGATGCCTATTATTCTCACTTTGTTCATCTTTGCATTATCTTGAATGTGATGGATTATTTTTTCCTGCATCCTAGTTGTTTTTAAGAGATCCTTTCTCACCTTTTCCCTAGCTGCATCAGCTTCTTCAAGATCAGAAACTGTGTCTTTACTTTCACTTAAACTGTTTTGGAAGCTTGTGATTGAGTTTTAATTTCCTCTACACCTCTTTGACTCTGCTTCATGTGATCTATTTCTTTCCAGTATTTCTCATTCATCTAATCCGTCATTTTTCTAATCCCTTCTATTTTTTTTAATCAATGGCTTCTTTAGAAGCAGTTATAAATTCTTTTACTGCAGTGTTATTTCAGAAAATAATTTCAGAGTTCCTCTATCACCTTCATCTGTTGTTTATTTACTATCGATGCTATTAATTCATACATTTGAGCTGAGCTAGTGGAAAAGAATTCCACTCTGAGTTCCCCTATGAATTTCTGCTGTTGCTTATTTACTATTGACACTATGAATTCATACATTTGAGCTGAGCTAGTGTCCTCTGCACTTCTTCTGGGTGGGCATTGGCTTTCCTCTATATGTTTCTGCAGTTGATTCTTTACTGCAGATGTCGATAATTCAGGGATTTCTTTTTTCATTTCCAATCTGAGTTCCTCTATACCTTTCTGCAGCTGTCTCTTTATTTCAGAAGCCATTGTTTCAATTCTTTCAGCTGTGTGATTCCCAATTTTTCCCGTGTTAGTATCCTCTGTACTTGTTATGGGTGGGCTTGGGTTCTGAGATTGCAATTTGCTTCTTCTCATTGTCATTTTGTGTAGCACTGTGTTCTAACCTTTGCTGTAGATCTTTGTTGCAGGTATAACCTTAGCATGTACTGAAGTTCAGGTGCAGATCTACAACATTTGGATATCCAGATGTGCCTGTCTTGGGTCTGGCTGCTCTGCTCAGCTCCTTCCTGCTGCTGCCCTTGGGGGTGAACCTGTTGTGCCCCTCTGGCAAGATGTTCTGCTCTTTGACTAGCTGGATGGTTCTGTTCCCTATCTCCCTGCATGGATTGCAGTTGCAAGGATTCACCCCAGGCCTGTATGCCAGGCCTGAGCTGAGTCTGGAGGGGACATGCTCGAGTAGGGTTTGAGGCAGCTTTCACACACACTCACAGAGCCTGTACTAGGACTGGATCTGGGAGTTCCAGAAAGGCAACAGAATTTCCTACTGGGCGAACAGGGTGGGGAAGTGCTGCGGAGTGTTAGTGGGCGTCCGATCGGGTGGAAGCGGGTCTCGCCCACATTATGCCTGGATTGGGACCAGTAGGTCCCGCCCACTCAGGGTAGCTGGAAGCTCTCCCACACACTCACAGGGCCTGGACTAGGACTGGGTCTGAGTCTTCCTGGAATGTGGCAAAAATTCCTACTGGGGGGGTGGGTTACAAGAGGTGCTGTGGAGTTTTGGGGGGTGTCCGCAGGGTGTGGAAGAGGGTCTCACCTATGCTGCGCCTTTGATGGAACCATTAGGTCCCACTGGCACATGGTAGTCGGAAGCTCTCCCACACACTCACAGGGCCTGGGCTAGGACTTGTTCTGCGGGTTTGGAATGTATTAATTATTGAGACTCTGCTACTAATCGGTGTTGAAAGTCTCTCATTGCCATTTGTTTCTAAATAAAATTATAAATAGAATAGTTTATTTCTAATCTTATATCCTCTATACACTTCCACAATTCTTTTGTTTATTTGCTAGTATTTCAGAGATTTCAGATATGTGACTTACAAATGAAAACAGCACTGGGATTTGATCTCCTTCCAGGAATAATAATTATCAAGATTAAAACCAGGCTGTGAGACACCTTAGTAGAATGTGTGCTTCTCTGGCAAGCACAAGGTCCTTAGTTCAACCCCAATATCACACTAAATAAATAAATAAAGTGATAAAAAATAAATAAAAAAATACTACCAGTAACAAATTTACACAGGGCTGTGATAAAAAACGATCTCTTCACGACTCTTGGTGGTGAGTGTCACTACCATTGTGGAAATTAGTAGGTATATGCTTCAAGAAGCTATGATTAGTGCTACAGTTTGACCCAGGTATTCCCCTTTTTCATATTTTCCAACAATAATTAAAGGCACTGAGGATTTCGCTCAGCAGTAGAATTCTTACCTAGCAAGCTGAAAGCACTGGGTTCAGTTCTTGGCACCAAAAATAAAATGTAAATCTCCCTTAAAAAATTCAACCATCAATTAAAAACATCACACCACAGTGATATATCTGTAACCATATTTGTAGCTGAACAATTTTTAATAGTCCAATCCTGGAAACAACTCAAATGCCTGTCAATCAAATAACAAATAATTAACATTTTTTATGTAGTGGGTACTATTCAGCCATAAGTGTGACAAACTTCAGAGTTTTGTAGGTAAATAAGTGCAGCTTGAGACCATATCATTAGTAAAGGAACCAGACACACATGTGTAAACATCATATTTTCTCCCTGGTGTGAGAAATTGAAAGGGTAAATTAGTGTAAAGAGTAGATATTATGAAATGGGAAGAAATTTTTAAATAGGAAAACATGTGTAGAATGGGGCAAGGAGAAAGGAAGGAGGAAAAAAGAAAGAAAAATTGCAAGTTTGTTATTGTGTTAGTGTATCTTAGTTCTTTAAAAAGCAAGTTTTTCAGTTACTTAGAAAACTTATTCATAGATCTTTTACTCTTTGTAACTATTGTAAACATATGCAATTTATTAATTATTATTATTCTCCTATCATCTTGTTATCAAAATTTGTTTTTACCTATTTTGTACAAATATCATTTTGCTGTATAATTTACCTCTAACAAAGGGTCTCAGCAGCTACAAACTTGGATCCCTTACTTAAATCCAGAAGCTATTACTCTTTTTTTTCAAAAAATATAAATTTGGGACACCACTTAGTTACAGGACGTCATAGCAGAGGTTCTTTCATGTCCTGAGATCCTCACTGATCTTGAAGGGCGAGGGCCAAAATATTGGTATCTTTCCGTCCCATCGATCTGTCTAATTTTTGGTCTACAAACTTTAGTTCATAAACATCCAGAAGAGAATCTTATTATTATCCTATAACAGAGGCAATTATGGAACACCCTTTTTCTGACAAAACAAAAAAAAGGGGGGGGGAATGTAAACAACGGACCATTTTGTTGTGAAAAAATGTGTATGTATATACAAGATGCGATAGATATACATCTACGATCTCTTAAGTAAACAAGAAGAAAGGTTTGTACTAATAGTGTTTAGACAAGATAGCATGTCTACATCGTGTCCTCTGAATAACTACTACAAAGACAACAATGTGTAATGTATTAATTATTGTAACCATCCTACTACTCCTGTTTTGAAACTGTTTCATTGCTATTTTAACTTTTTCTCATTAAAATGAATAAAAATAAAAAGTAAATGACTATTAAAATCTCTTCATATCCTCTTGAATTTTCATAAAATAAAATGAGTAAACTTTAAAAGAAAACATCTTTCTTTACAAAGAAGAGGTAGAATTTGGGCTGAACCCATAGTCAAATAAAAAATTATTACATTAGCCTTCCAAGTGTTCACAAGCTCATATATGATGAGAGAAAAAAATATGCTTTAGGATTAGAAGTCAACATTCTCTAATAGAAGGCTCTTACAAGCTCTCAGTAAGACTAATTTTCAGTTGTTTCACTAAAGACAACCTGCATTATTTGATATTTTGCTTTAGTACCAGCTAACATTACTTCTTGTGGACATTATTATTGTGAAAGTTTATGTAGAAAATAAACATCTTTAACAAAGATTACACCAATTCAAAGAAAATAAACAATTTGAACCAATTGATATATCAAAACCATAAAATGTCTTATCTCTGACTCATTTCTACTGCACCTCTGAACAAGAATATTTTGTAGTTAGGTTTAAGGCTGTTAACAAGCAGAATGCACTACCTTAATGATAAAAATGAAATAACATTTCTAATGGAATCAAAGGGGTATGTTTTCATACACCAGAAATATACTTCAGAATGGGCTACAAATACGAAATCAATGGCTGCTGCTGTCTCATAGTGATGTAAACTCTTGAGATAGACAACTGATCTGAACACTTTGATATATTTACTTATTTGAAAATCTTGCCTTTGCCCTGGGGGTGGAAATAATATGCAAATAATCCTTGGGCTTCAAGAAGTGTGCACTTTTGAATAGTTCAATCATGGGGAACAATTTGTTTAAGAGGATGTTTATATCTGATCATTGGCCCTGGTTGTTAGTGTGCAGACACAGATGTGATGAGCCTTGCAGGAAAAATTAAAGAAGATGTAAAAAGTAAATGCAGACATTTTGCAACATAGCTCAAATCCAATTGCGCTATAGGCAATTATGCAAGTTTTACTGGATACATTAAAAATACATTAAATGCACAGATGTTTTAAGAAGTGTCTTTTAAGCTGATAACTTAACTGTCTAATAAATTGTAATATCTGTCAGCTAATAATGCTATTTTATCTGGTTTAACATATGCCTTCTTAGTTCATGAAGCATTATTGTAAGTGCCAAAAGGAGATAATGTGAATTTTACAGTGCTCTGTCTTAAGTAGAATGTATCATTGGCCATGAAGTAGTGTGTTAATAAATCTCATAGGCTTTGCTAATTGCACCCAATGAAGTGTCACTGTTAAAACACAAAGATGAGATAGAGAAAGCTGAAGATGTCTTTCAGTTTTACAATTAACATTTCACTAAGCAAATCAACCAAAAAGACGATAATTTGTTGAAGCCTTATTAACTTACATTTTCCTAGTCAAGGTTGTAAATGTGAAGAGCTTAAAACAATCTTTTTATGCTCATCTCAAATAGTAACCTTTGTGAGGAGAAATAATGTGTTTTACCCTAATATTAAAAGATGCCTACCAGGTTCAATAGAAATAAACCAGCACCATATCAAACAAATGTCTTTCAGAATTGTTCATCATCAAGCATATTTTTGTCATTTTCCTAAGTTTTGTGATTTTGAATTGTTGATCTAAAAATGGTAAATGAAAGAGGGTAGTTTACACCAGCTCCTTCAGAAGTCATTAAGTACATGACTATGGCTACTAAAAGATAAAAATAAAATAAAATTTGAATTCTGTATAGTCAGTGTATTATTTCTATTTAAACAACAAAAGAACAAGTACCAGGACACTGAATGTGAGGACTTAATATCTAAATATTTTTCTTTAGTTTTCTTCATGAGAAATTTAGTTTGTTTTCACTATAGCAAAAAAATTGTTTTTCTTTCCTATTGCTGACAATGGAAATGATACTGTATCAAATGCCATCTCTGGTCCCATAAAATCCTGGGTTTCATAGTTAACCAGATTGTGGTTTTAACAATAAATCAAATGTGAGTAAATTTGAATGGATAACAATAAATTGCATATTATCTTGAAGCATAGATATTACTTCAACACATGGATCATCATTTCAACTTTGTCATATTTGTTTTAGTATAATAATTTTTTTAAATTTTATTTTTTATTTTTTATTTATTTGAGAGAGAGAGAGAGAGAGAGAGAGAGAGAGAGAGAGAGAGAG
>NW_004524679.1:1851356-1871832 GCF_000260255.1 Octodon degus | reverse complement strand
GTGGTGCTGGGGGATTGAACCACGGTCCCTGATGCTTTGCCAAGCTTGTTCTAAGTAGGTGCCTTAGACCACTGAGCCATCTCTCCAGCCCCTGTTTTAGTATAATAATTAATAGAATAGTTATTTTAAAAAGGAAGTATATGACAATTCAAGAATTCTTGAAATAAAATTTCTGCTCTATTGCTAATTATCTGAGTGACATAGGGATAATGCAACTTCCAATTTGTCAGAAGTGAAATTAGCTGAGTTCATGGTCTCACAACAATGAATGAAATCATAAAAGAGAGGAGAACGTTAGTAGTCTTTTATTTATTTATTTATTTATTTATTTATTTAAAAAAATAAGCATAATATCGTCTGGATTTCTAGAAGGGATCCAGATTGGTAGCTCCTGAGATCCTTTGTTAGAGTTAATATTTGCTATATATTAAAATATATAGCAAAATGACAACATCAATTCAACATGGCTCAATCTACAATTAATCTATAAAATTACATGTATAGTCATTTAACTATTATTGACCCAATAGGCAAATGAGTCGTGTAGCAAGGACATATGGAAAGAACAAGGACATTTTGGAAAGGAAAGGGATATTTTGGCCATTTCACCTATGTGTCTGATGTCTAGCTGGGCCCATTGTACCAAGTGGGGGTTAGTTACAGCATAATCGCAAGTAGTTGTTTATCTCTAGGAAGACATGCATTCCTTGCTATTGCTTCTGCCATCCTATGGCTTGAATCTCTTCAGATTTCAATCCAGCCACAATTCTGATGTCTTTCTTTCTGTGCTGACTTACTTGAGGGCACAACTGCTTTTCAAATTTTATATTAATATCTAATGAACTTAGCTATGTATAATACTGTGACACAATTTATGTATTTATAAAGATAATAAGGTTATCTACCTCTTAAAATAAGTATTAGAATCAAGAATAAAATTAATGTGAAAGTATTTTAAAAGTGAAGTTACTATTTGTTTTTCTTATTTGTGGGTTAAAAATATCAATTATATAATTCTTCATTTAAAAATATTTTCATATTTATTGCCTCAAAGTTTAGAATAATCTTTTGGGAAAAGCAAGGTAAGAATTTCAAATAAAAATATGGACTTCAGATATTTGAAGTTCTGTTGGGATATATATATATATATATATATATATATATATAGATAGATAGATATAGATATAGATATAGATATAGATATAGATATCATATTACAGCACAGTGAATTGAAGCCAGGAGAAAAAAGTGAATATATCTACCCACATCAACACAGCAAGGTGGGGGAGTTTTCTAAGTCTTTTGAAGTATTTCATTTCTTAAATTATGATTCAGATTGTGAAACAAAGTTCCCCTGCATAACAATGTTCTTTCAGAATATAACACTGCTTAAATTATAGCACACATAGAATAAAAATGAACAGGTAAAATGTTTAAAAAACTATTATAGTTATAAATGTCACACTGATATTTGTGCTAAGTGGCAGAGAATGACTATAGTGACAGAACATTAATTCTACTGTGCTACATTTAGCAAACTGTTCAATTTGGGAGGGCTGCCACAAGTCGCTTCACTTTTGGCTGGACTACCCCAAAGAAGGAAAGTTCTCATAATGCTCATAAATATTATCTCTTTGATTGACCATAATGAGATTATTTAATATTCAGTGAAGAGTACACAATAGAAAATATCAAGGATTCTTTAAGTGGCCATTAAAATTATTTATTTAAGCAAACCTTCATTAGAAGAAAAGGTGGACCAGGTTTTAGCAGAGTAAGAGAAAAAGACTGAATTAAAAAAATAAAGAAGACGAAAAGGAATTGTTGGAGATGTTGTTTCCTTAAATTCAAAAACATTTACACTTTTATATCCTATTTTAATTGATTCCTCTATTTGAGAATAGTAACAAGAGACTGTATAGAATCAGCTGTTTTATTGATATTGTGATAGGTATAAATGTACTATCCAATTTGCACAACTTTCCAGGTTTATGGTATGTTTACACAGTTGTAAAAATTAGAATAACTTTAATTTCTCAATACAGTCAAATTATTATTTTGATCTAAAAATGAGAACTGTAAACAAGATTAAACAAAAGAAAAATAATAGAAAGGAAAAGGAAGAAGTGAAAGAAATTTATAGAGATCTGTATACAGCTGGCATCCCAAAACACATCTAAAAATATTACATTTTTTCTTTTAGAGGTAAACGGTTTCACCAAACTTCCTCTTACTGAGCACATAACAAATACTCCCTCCTCTCTTCAGCCCAAAATAAGCTTTAGAATATGAAGATGCCTGTCTTAAAAGACTACAGCCAAGTTTCTTTTCCACAAAAAAGAGGAATAAACCAAAGATGGCTAGATGTCGTATATTTGGCATAAAAATCTTCATTATTTCTCTTTATTCCTCATGCCCCTGAGCTGAAAATGGCTTGAAGTGGTAAAACATGTGTGAAAACTAGTATTGTCAATAAGAAAATGAGAGAAAAAAAACTTGTGTCAAGGACATGCTTTATTTATGATAAAGAATTGAAATAATGGATGACTCTGAAGTGTTAGGCCACCAGCTCTATTATACATTAAGAGTCTTATAATGTGTATTTCAGTACA
This sequence comes from Octodon degus, assembly GCF_000260255.1. Classification (NCBI taxonomy): domain Eukaryota; kingdom Metazoa; phylum Chordata; class Mammalia; order Rodentia; family Octodontidae; genus Octodon; species Octodon degus. The sequence continues at coordinate 1,869,220 of NW_004524679.1, read as the reverse complement.
AGATAGCTAAAAACTATTTTGAGTTCATGTCATTTTTCTAGCCCATAGTCACTGGACAATTTTGAATTTGCTTAATATTTCCTATTCTTCTGGAGCTCAGAGATTATAAATCTGGAATGATTTGCACTGAAAACAAAAATCAGGTTAATTAAATAGGGATAACTCTATTGGTACACGGTTATGAGAATTAGGAAAAGGGTTTGAACTCATGAGAAGATGTTCAGAATTTTCCTTGTATTTCTGATACTTCACATAATAAAAACTGGTTGGAATAATTTTTTTGGGGGAAAGGGTCTAGGAGATTTCAAGATCTCACTACTAGATTAGACTCGTGGTGATCTGCCTGTCTATAGCCTTCTAAGAGCTGGGATTACAGGCGTGTGCCACCATGCCCAATCTATGGAATAAATCTTAACCTGATTATTTCATGTGGTTTAGAGCTACTGTTTTCAACTCGCTGGATATTGCATATGGGATTGAAGAGAAAGGATTGCTATAATGATAGAGGAGAAAGAAATGTGACTCCCAGCCTTCTTGATGTTAGATACAGTTTTCATTTTCAACAAAACTGAAGAATGGTTTCTAGTGAACAACATAGATTAAGAATACACAGGTACTGTGACAGGGGAAAAATGTGTTCAACAGGAAGGAAAAACAGATGAGCAAAAGGATCAATGAAAGAAGGAAAATATATTTAGATACATGTGGAAAATAATTTGAATAATTGCATTGACAATTTCCACCTTTCCTTTGAAAGGAGAAGTTTACACTTCATTTTCTTATTATTTTTTCTCCTTTTTTGAATTTCTTAGAACTTCTTTATTATTATCTTGTTTTGCTTTCTTTAAATAAATCTTTGACGTTCTTTCTGGTAATTTGAACAACTAATTTGAAGATAGCATCATGTGTTACAGAAACTGTTGTTGAATTCCTACTACTTTGTTTAGTGAAATCTTGCATTGTTCCTACTGTCTGTTTTTTCTATCACTATTTTGTATTCTTTTTAATGTAGTTAGTATGGGTTCTACAGGGTCTCACTACAAAGATCAGACTCATAGTGATCCTCCTGTTTTCAGCCTCCCAAATACTGGGATAACAGGTGTGCCCCACCATGCCCAGTCTCAATCATGGTCTCAGTGTGCCACAAGGCCGGGGCCAGTATGACATGTTGGGGATCGAACCCTGGTCTCTGTGTCTTTATAATCAGGTGCTTTAATCTGCTGAGTTACATGCCTGACCTATTATTTTGTATTCTTTAAAAAATATTTTTTAAAAAGGAATATAAAGAAAGAAAGATAGCTCTTTACAGACAGGGACAAAACAAAAAAAAAAAAAAAGGATAGGCATGAGCCATATGTTACATAATAAGTTTTATAGAGCAAAATCATGAGTGGGTTTAAAGTCATAAGATGGGAACAAAAATCAAGAAATTAATAGAATGTGTCCAAAACTATGATCAACCACTAAGATTATAAATTTAGATACTTAGGGTAATATTGATATAATATGGAAGCAAGACTACATCAAGTGTGCATGGAAAGAACAAGACACCTTTTAGGAGTTAAATCAAGGCACTTCTATTACCCAGTAGGTGATTGACATCTACCAGGTGAGCACAATTTCTAATATAATGTTCATACCTGGAAGAAGGATGTAAGTTTAATGATTTTATTTTCATATCAGGGATTGAACTCACAAACTTATGATTCTCAAGCAGGTGTTTATACCACTGAGCTATCTCCCTGGTCCCATTTTTTTTTCTTTATCTTCTACCCTGGTTTCAAAGAAATATGCCTCTGGCCACAGTTACAGTGTATTTTTATCCTCTAGGGATTTTGGCCACTCTTGGAAAGGAAATGAATAACTTTTGCACGAAAGGATACACCTCTGATATTGGAGATGGGGCACAGGCAGAAAGTTTTGGTTTGTGTCTAGATTACTCCACAAATCCTCAAGCAGACATATGGCTTTTTCAGAGGCCACTGAATCTAGAGTGTGTGATATTGGGATTAAGAAATTGTAATTAGTAAACCCATCCACTGATTTCTTTTGCATATGTTATGGTTTGTGTGTACATTTTCCCCAAAAGGCCTCATGCAATCATGGCTCTGACTGTAGAATTTCTGCTTAATTCATGATCCAATGCTGGGATTATGAGAAAGTGAAGACTATCCATTTGCTGTGGTGGGTAGTCTGCATTTCGATATAAGGAGGAGAAAGATGCTAGCTAGCTTCTTCAGCTGTTGCCACTCTCTCTGCTTTTTGCTGTCACTCTGCCTTGGAGCCAGCTGAGTATAGACTAAACCTCCACTAACTGTGAGCAAAGTAAACCTTACCTTTCTTAGTTTTGCCTCTCTGGTATGTTGTCCCAGCAATGAGAGAAATGTAAAAGAGACAGAACTTTGTAACAAGAGTAGGATCCTTGCAGTGACTAATCCTCGCTGTGTGAAATAAGAGACTTTGGAAATGGTATATGGGAAGAGATAGGAAAGTTTTGGAGATGTTACCAATAAGAGAAGCACTGGAACAGCTTCAGATGTTCTATATGGGAGATTCTCATCAGACCTCAGAAAAATAGAAGGCTGACAGATTTCCTTCCTGAAAAGATCAGGCTGGGAAGATTTCTTCTGGGAAGAATGACTGCACTGCTTATTGGACTCCATATGATATGTGCTATGGTTTGGCAAAAAGTTTGTCTGACTTGTGCTTGTGTCTGGAGACTGCCTGCGACTGAGATTAAGTGCAGTGTACTGGTTAATCTGGCAGAAGAATTTTAAAGTCAGTTAAATATTGAATCAGTAGCATGGCTATTGTTGGGGGATTTTAGTCAGATTTATCTTGAGAATCAAGAGCAAAGAGCCCAGCAGGAGGATTTAAAATGTGAGTTTGACCAGACAGGAAGCTCCAATAAAACTGTGGACTACAAAGATGGAGCTGAGAGTTTCTCCATTTCCTAGAAGAAACAAGAGCATAGAAAAGATAGCGTGAGGGCATCACAAGAAGCTGCAAAATCTCTACCATTTGTAGCCTCAAAACAACAAAAGTGAGAATTTGTTTTGAGGAGAAAGTTGCAGTGCTTCATACTCCAGAGTGGCAGTGGTGTCCATACAAAGTTCCAGCATGGCAGTGCTATAGAGAATTTATTCCTGGTAATTAAGGTCAAAGTGCTCAGCAATAGAGAAACTTGACTTCTACAGCCAAGAGAGAGAGAAAAAAAAACCTGGCTACTGCTCAAGCTGTTAACAAACAATGTCATCATCTACATGCTTTTGATTTTCAGAGCATGAAAAATGCAAGAGTTCTGAGATTAAGAATGCTTCCCCCTAGATTTCAGAATTTCTGGGAGGCCAGGAAGTATGGCCCTAGGAGTGCACTATGTGAAGCTATGAATGTGAAGCCTAAAGTTAATTGGAAAACTCTGAATATTTTAAAATCCAGGAATGTGCATCATCTAAGAAAAGCTTCAAGAAGAGAGCAAAGCAAGCCCAAGAGAGAAGTCATAGGAGCTTCATCTCCCAGAAATGACATAGGAGTGGAGCCCTGTAAAGATTTCAAAGCTCCCAACTCATCACAGATTACTACTGATGTTCCACATGGAACTACAAGACCTAATGTTTCGCCTTCTCTATTTTGTACTTGCTTTGGTCCCAAAGCTTTGTATTCCCCTGTTTGTATCTTTTGGAATACCAATATTTTTCTTATGCCACTGAATTCTGAAAGTATTTAAATATTCATTTGTACAGAGGCTTACAGCTAATAGTTTTCCTTATATTTCAGAGGAAACATGGAAGTTGGACTTCTCAGCAATGGTAGAACTGTTAGGATTTTGGCAACTGTTACAGATGGACTAAAATATCTTTTACATAATGGGATGTGCATGAGTCTTTGTGGGGTAAGAGGCTCAATGCTATGGTTTGTGTGCAGTCATACCCCCAAAGACTCATGAAGTTATATTGCACCTTCTAAAGTTTATGATTAACTTGTGATCCTTACCTGAGATTGTGGATGTGAGAGCTAATCCTGCCCTGGGGTGGATAAGCAGCTTTAAAAAGTAATGAGTGGAAAGAATCTAGCTAACTGCCTCACCTGCTGCCCATCCCTTTGCTTTTTACTGTTTCTCTGCCACCACAAACTACTTCCCTTTGCTGTGTGGCACTCTGCCTTGGAGCCAGCCAAGTATGGGCTGAAATCTTCATTAACTGTGAGCAAAATAAACCTTTCCTTCCTTAATTTTTTGTGTTGAGATTTTTGTCCCAGCAATGAGACAAAAGTAATAAATTCAGTATAGTTCTGGCTAGAATTAAGGGTGTGCATGATGTCTGCCTTAGGCTGCGTAGTGTGTGTAAATAAAATGGAAAGAAAGAATCTTATCTCAGTCCTGCCTTGTTGCTTTTGATGTGTTCCACAACTATGAACTGTTGATTCTCTTCCATGTGCTGCACTGCCTTGGAGCGAGCTTTTTTTTGAATGAAACGTTTCATAGTTGTGAGATAAATTAATCGTTTCCCTTTTATATTTGGGTGTGAGGAATTTTGTCTCATCAATAAGAAATGTATCCAATGCATGGCATGGTACTCTACATAGAAGAACTTATAATCGCCAACAAAAGACTCCTAGATTTAATAATCAGATTCAGCAGAATATCAGGATACATAATCAGCAGTCAAGAAATACTACCATTCCTGTGCACAAATCAGAAAAATACTGAGAATCAACACAAGCCATGACTTTCAAAGTAGCATAAGAAATGAAATATTTAAGAATCATTCTCAGAGAGGAAGTGAAAGTTTAAAAATTACAGTACTCTGAAAAAGGAGACAGAAGAAAATATCCTAAATAGAAAGATACCCTCTGTCTTTGGATAGTCAGAGCTAATGTAGTAAATGTGGCTGTACTTCAAAAACTATGCAGCAGATTTAATGCAATCTGAATAAAAATACCAATAGCATAACTCACAAAAATAAAGAAAATAATTTTAAACACATATGGAACCAGAAGTTATCTAAAGTAGAAAATATAATTCTAGGTTACAAAGCAAGTCACAGTGTTTACAATTCCTGACATTAAATTAGAATACAAATTGATATTTATATAAATAGCATGGTATTGGCCAAAGCCTTTAAAAATCAGTGGAAAAGACCAGAAGCTGAAGAAATAACTTAAAAAGCAATCAGCTATCTTTGAAAAAGTGTAAGAAATCTTTCCTGGAAGAAAAATAGCCTTTTAATTAAATGGTGTTGGAAACAATGGATTTTCCCATTGTAAATATTAAACTTAAACACATATATCTCACTGTGCACTAAATTAAAATCAAAAAGAAGCAAATATGTAAAGTTAAAAGCAGAATTATTTGTTTTACTGGAAGTTAGGATGGTAAAACTCTTGAAAATTTTGGTGTAGACAAAGACTTTATGAATAAAATCCCAATCACAATGTAAATTTTATAAAAATGAGCAGCTATGATCACAACATGTTTAAAGGATTTGAAGGGTAAAATAAACAACAAATAGATTGAAAAGATAATACACAGAATCTCAATTTTTCCAGTCATTCCTTAGACAAAGAAATAAATCTAGAACACAGAAAAAAAGTAAAAACAAGACTACCCATATTTAAAGAATCAATCAAGAAATGAGCAATTAAAATACAAACAAAATTTCTAGAGCCGAATGATTGAACAACACATAAATGTATGAAAATTGTTAAACATCATTGTTCATCCCATAAAAGCAAATAAAAAAGACAGAGATTACATATCATTGTAGAAAGAACAGCTACCATCAATGATCCAAAGATAAATATTGCTAAGGTTTTAGAGAAAAAGGAACACTTTTACTTTGTTGGTGAATGTTTAAACTGATAGAACCACAGTAGAAATTAGATTCATTAGAAAATTAGAACTATATTTTCTCACTCTCCACTTTCCCTCCGTGATATCTTCACAAAAGATTCTAAAAGAATCATACAATAGTGATATATGCATATTCATGCTTATGTCGGAACAATTTCTAGCAGTTCAGTTTTATAAATAGCTCATTTAACCATTGATGGTTAAATTGATAAAGAATATTTGAGTTTTTCATCTTAAAGAGAAACAATAATTAAAAAAATGATACAATTCTTTAAAAAAACTATATAGATTGATAGGTGTCAAAGATGAGAGTCAACAAAAATGAAATAAAATTCTCTGCAGAATAATAGCAGAAAATAACCGAAGCATGGGAAAATATCTGACATACAGTTAAGTGAAGCATGTTGAAGTCCAGATAGCCATGACAAAACTAAATCAACACCGAGATATATAGTAATCAAGATCCCAGTACTTCTGAACAGAAACCTCATTTTTAAATGGTATTAGAGAAAAGAAACACATCAATTTATAAAGGAAATCCCATCAGAATCAGGACAGACTTTTAACACAAGACCTCAAGTTAAAAAAAAAAAAAGAAAAAAAAAAGGAGATCAAAATGAAGTATTTCAAGTCCTGAAAGAAAATAACTTCAGACCAAATTGATATACCCTGAAAAACTGTCTTTGAAAATTATTGAGAAGTAAAATACTTCCATGAGAAAGAACAATGGAAAAAAATTCATGATTACCAAACCAAAACTCAAAAGGGCAATGGATGATGTTGCAGATAGTGATAAAAATAACTGCAATTCCAAAAACAACAGAAAGGAACAAACAAGCAGATCAAGCAATAAACAGAGGGGAAAAGTAGAGAACTAAAAGCATAAAAATAGCAAGATATATATGTCAATATAAATCAGTTATAAACATTAAGGTAAATGCCCTATACTCACTGACTCAGTTATTTATCTCTCATTGCAAGACAAAAAAACTCAACACCCAGAATCAAGGAAGGAAACATTTATTTAGTTCACAATTTATGTAGGTTTACATCCATCCCTGGCTGGTTCCAAAGCAGAGTGCCACATGAGAGAGGGTAGCCATATGTAGTGGCGGAAAGTAGCAAGGAGCAAATGAGTAGCAGTGTCTGCAGAAGCTAGCAAGCCTCTTTTCCTTCCCTACATTGTATTCAAGCTATCTGCCCCAGGGCAAGTGTAGCACTCACACTCATAATCCCAGCATTGAATCATGAATTAATCGCAAACTCTAGAAGCCACCCTAATGACTACATGAGGCTTTTGGTGGGACAGCTAGACACAAACCATAACACTCATCAATTGAAAGAAATGGACTGACAGATTGTATCAAGAACAAAAACACAGTAGTATGCTGTATACAAGAAAAAACATTTAAGTCAAAGTTAAATTCATAGACTGAAAGTCATAGAATGGAAAACAATGCTCCATGTCATAGAAACCCTGAAAAAAAATAACAGGGATAGCTATTCTTTTTCCAGACAATTTGAACATTAAAACAAAAATGATCAAAAGGAATAAAGGAGATAATTAAGCATTTGTTACATGAAAACTTCAAGTGGAAGAGGTAACAATCATATCTATATATGCAACAACTATGGAAGCACACAACTATGTAAGACGAATAGGAAGAGACATAAAAAATCAAATAAGCAATAACGCAATTGTAACAGGGTAACGTAACATCCTTGTGACACACAGAGATAGATTAATTAGACCAAAAAGTAGCAAAGAAATAACAAATCTGAACCTAATGTGAATAAGTAGACAATGGATATTTACAGAGTATTTCATCCAGCACCATCAAAAAGTATGTTCTTCTCAGCTGCACATGGGTCATTCTCTAAAATATACTATATGCTAGCAGACAACATGCTTAAGTAAATGCAAAACAGTTGAAATTATCCCATGCATAGTATATAACCATAGTGCAATGAAGCAGAAAACTATTGACAAACAAAGCCATACAAAATTTATATGCACATGTAAATTAAATATCCTCCAAAACAACCAATAAGTCACATATGAAATTAAAGAGGAAATTAAGCATTAGATATTTAACATGATAAAAGCCAGTCCAGCATTCCCTTTTATCCAAAGCCCTTGAATATACTTATAAACAGTTAAGCATAGAAAAACTGCCATATAGCTTACTGATTTCTGCCAACCAGGCAAATAAAGCACTAATACTTGCTGTTGTTATTGTTGTTTTTTAACTCAATGAGCTACAACATTAAATTCATAATCGATGCTTAACTAATCTATTTCAACACACTTAGCCTGATCTGGATGCATATTTTAACGCTATTATTCAACATCTATAAAATCTATTCTGACACTAATTCACCAGACCTCTGATTATCACTGTTGGGAAAATCAAGAAATTTTTGGGGAGAATAGTGGACCGCCTCATGGTTAATACTATATACTTCAGTTGTAGGAGGCTTCTGTCATATGAGTCTGGTTACAGACCTAGAGGTAAAAGTGTGTGATGAACAAGGGTCCTACAGAATGTTAGCATCATCATGCTTGTTCAACACATGATTAGTTTACTTAGATATACTAGGAAAGGCCAGCACCACAGGGAGCTGGGGTAGGATTGCCTTCACCACTGTGCAAGGGATCTTTTCCTCTGGAAAAATCAGTGTCAGATCTCAAAATGTCACCTTCTAAAGATTCTCCCAAACATCTTTATCCCAGGTTATAGGGGAAGGCAGGAGGCAGGAAAACGAATGTTGCAGGACTGTCCTGCTACAATGGATCTCATTCTTTTCTAAATAATGCTTTTCACAAAGCCTTCAAAGACAAGCATTAAACTTATGCTCTATTTCATCCAATGAAATTATTGGGCCCTGAATTGATTTCTGCAATACTAGCCCTGAAGCTAAAGGATAGGAGATTCTCTGTTAGGACACACTTAACAACTTAAAATCTTTATGTGTATCTATAGCCCGAAATTGAATCTTTAAACTGCTTATATGTTTTTATTAATTTATTCGCAAAGGAAAATTCGGAATCCCCTCGGGTTTTGCACTCATTGTGTTCCTTTACTAGTTTGCCCAAAAATGCTTGAGCAACAGGATAGCAGCATTGTATTTCCCCATTTAGCAAAGCTAGTCAAAAATTTCACATAAAGAGTCTCTAAATTCCTTATAAACAGAGAATTAGGATAAACCAATTGGTCTATGTTGAATGTTATTTTTTATTCATTTTAATGAGAAAAAAGATAAAATAACAATAAAAGTTTCAAAACAGGTTAGTAGGACAGTTACAATAATTAATACATTGCATATTGTTGTCTTTGTAGTAATTATTTAGAGGAGAAAAGTGGAATCCATACCTTATGGCTGGCCATAACAACTGCAGAACTGCAGGAGACAATCTTTCTGGATGCAGCAGCTGAGGTGAAGATGTGCTTGGAGGGGCTGGCCTAGTGTGCATGCTGCCCCTTGGGGACATTGTTGCACGTGGGAAGACTGCTGCTTGGAAGAAAAGATGTTTGTTTTTCACAAGCCAAAGATGTACCAAAGTATAGAGGGATTCTTTATTTGCAGAACAAAGTCCTCCAGTTCTTGATTCATCGACAGAAAAGGCTACAAAAAGGACTTCCAGAGCTGTTTCGAGTTGCATGAGACTCGCTCAGGAGACTTCTGCAATACCTGTATTCTGCTAGTGAAACAATGGGAAAAGCTGCTGGCAAGATCAAGGAAAAACTGGAATCATATGGTAGATATGAGGCAGAAACCAGTCTAAAGACTACACTAAAACCAAAGAAAGTAAAAACCCTGTTTGGAAAGAGGCTAAAAAGCAACTAGATTAGCAAACTACCAGAGGAATTTAAACATCAGGATTGGGAAGCACACAGCACCAACTCCAGTGCCACCCTGGCAAGTCTTCTTGTTACAGTAACCAGTCAAATAACAGCTTGGATACAGAGATGGCTTCTGGCTCCAGCAGAAGACTGGTTTTCTCCTTTTTAGATCTTACATACTGGAAAAGCCAAAAAATATGCTATGGGGTTATCTACAAAGGCCTCTTTGGGATGTACTCATTGACATGCACCTTTTAAAGTCGTTCTGCAGTAACAAGAAGGTGACTTCTGAGAATCCCAAGGAGCCCCATGCCTAATCACTGCCCTTCTCTACCCAGGAGTGGTGACCAAGGCTCGGGTGCAGGGGAACAAGATGCAGAAGACCAGAGACCAGTGAACTGATGCCTGTTGGCAACTCAGATACCTGCTACTCTGCCAAAATCTCTGAAGCCAGTGTCTAGCTTACTAAAAGTGTACATAATATTTAAGATGCTGAGCATTTCATAGGGAAGCTGAATTCTTCTGCAAAGTGTTAATTCTTTTTAAAAAATCTTCTAATGAATGAAATAGGGGTATTTTGGGGGACAGAGATGGGGTTTGTGTATGATAAATGTATGTAGCTTTAGTCTTTCTACATTAAAATGCCTTGGTTGAGTAATTTCTAAGATGTCTGGCTACTCTTGTGTTCCCTCATGGTAAACTTGTCACCCCTAAGTAACAGCTTGTTGTTAATAAGTTTGAAATATCAAGGTCTTGCCAAGGCTCTGATGATTCGAGCCCTGTACTACAGATATTTAGCAGGACAGACTGAGCTCTGGTGCAAATACTGGGAAGGAGGAGATGATATTGAAATACACAGAGAAAAGCCAGTTGAGATGTCACAAAGCTTTAATTCCAGCAGTTGGGAGGCTGAGACAGGAGGATCTTTGAATTCCAGGCCAGCCTGAACTACAAGTGAGATACTGAAAAAAAAAAAAAAAAAAAGAATTAGTTGGGGCTGTGTATGTTGCATGCTATCACCTCCCTTTGTACCAATGTTTGATAAACACTATATAAAACTATGAGTAGATATCAGTTCCTCCCAGGGAAGTAGCAAGTGCACAGGACAGGCTAGACACTTGGGGGAGTACCAGAGCATCACCATGCATAGTTATATCAGCAGGCATCGCGTAAGTCTTCTGAGTGGCATGAACCAAGGGCTAATCTTCTTCACGTTTATTAAAGGGCTTTCCAAGTGTGGGAAGAACTGGCTGTATTGATGTCACCTGACTGCTGGGCTGCTTGGTGGGGAAACCTGCACCATGCAGGTTCAGCTGTGATCTCTTCAGTTGGCCTATGGGGAGTCCCATTCATGCAGAGTCAGTGTCTGACTTGCTGTGTCTTAGTAGGGCTATGTTAGGATTTACACTATGGGTGTGTGCTGATGCCAAGCAGGATTGATTTGGATTTGCTATTTTTGGTTTGGTTTTTTGAGCACAGAGATATGCATGAGCATGGAGCTTTTCACTTCTGAGGTGCTCATTTGAGCTTCTTACTTGACTAAGTGCATGGCAAAGTACACTTGTCACCACTTTTCTGAAACTTCAGGAAAAAAATAGCACCAGTTCAGCCTTCTCACAGTGAGGGATGAGCTTTTACTTGCCTTACGATACTTACAAAACTCTGCTTGTTTTTGTTGTTGTTGTTAATTTTATTGAGAAACAAATAGCAATGAAACAGTTTCAAAACAGGTTAGTTGGGTAGTTAGAATAATTAATACATTGCATATTGCTGTCTTCATAGTAGTTATACATAGTACAAGACACAGACATGATATCCCGTCCAAACACTATTAGTACAAATCTTTCTTCTCATTGAAGTAAGAGAAAGTGGCTGCATATCTATCCTAACTATTTTGTATATACAGATACAAAATTGTCCTTCATTTATATCTCATTTTATTCTTTAGTTTTGTTAGACATGGGCATTCCATTTTCATTTAAATATTGTAGTTGCGTGAATTTGGCAAAATAATCCAATTTAGTGCAGTAGTCCAAAACAGTAGTGGGTTATCCTTAGGACTGACAATGTCATAAGTTGTTCACTTGATCTTTTTTAAAGCTCAGCATATTAATATGGACTTTCATTGCTTGTTTTCAAAACTGAATTTCGAATATTGAACCATGCTTGCATCCCTGGGATGAATCCTACCTGGTCATAGTGTATGATCTTCTTGATGATTTGCTGTATTCAATTTGCTAGGATTTTATTCAGGATTTTGGTATCTATGTTCATGAGAGAGATTGGCCTGTAGTTCTCTTTCTTAGTTGTGTCTTTCCCTGGTTTTGGTATGTGTATGATACTTGCCTCCAGGAATGATTTTGGGAGGATTGCTTTCTTTTCCATTTCAATGAAGGGTTTGAACAGTATAGGGACTACATCTTCTGTAAATTTCTTGTAGAATTCAGCTGTGGATCCATCTGGACCTGGAAATTTCTTTGTCGGTAGGTTATTACATCTTGTATTTCATTGGCTGTTATTGGGCTATTGAGAGTGGTGATATCTTGTTGATTCAGCTGTGGTAATTTGTATCTTTCTAGGAATCTGTCCATTTCTTCTGTGTCTTCTATTCTGTTAGAGTAAAGATTCTCAATGTAACTTCTGATAATCTTGTGAATTTCCACTGGGTCTCTGGTAATTACACCCTTTTCATTTCTTATTGCTTATATTTGAATTTTTTCTTTCTTCTTTTTGATGATGTTAGCTAGGGGTTTATCGATTTTATTTAATCTTTCAAAGAACCAGCTTTTTGCTTTAATTATTTGAATTGTTTTCTTCATCTCAATTGAATTAATTTCTGCTCTAATCTTTATGATTTCTTCCCATCTTTGGGCTCTGGGTTTGGTTTGATCTTCCTTTTCTAGTTGTTGAAGGTGCAGCATTAGGGTGTTTATTTGTTCCCATTCTGTTTTCCTAATGTGTGAGTTCACAGCTATGAATTTTCGTCTGAGAACTGCTTTCATCTTATCCCATAAATTCTGGTAAGTTTTGCTTCAATTTTCATTGAATTTTAGATATTGTTGAAATTGTCGTTTAATTTGATCTGTGACCCATTGGTTGCACAATATTTGAATGTAGTACACATCTCTGAAAAAACTAAACAAAAAAGAGGAATATAAATGAGGGACCATTTGGTAGTTATATATATATTTGTATATGCAAAATAGCACAGATACACAGCTAACGTGTTTTTACACTGTCTCAATGCTATTTCTTTCTCAATGAAATTAATATTAAAAAACAAGATTAAATAAATGTTTGATCCTAAAACTATACCACCAACATAATATAAACAATTATTGTACCAATCTTTGTGTTTAAGTATTAGTCTGCTACTTGATATCAGAAAAGCATACAGTTCATTGAGACTTCTTTACATGATATTATTTAATCTAGGCATAATTAATTCTGTAAGAATGTACTTTAGACATTACTTTTTTCCTTTTATCTAAGTGTATTAAGCAAAATCATTCTAATAATATTTTTAGAATAATAAATTTGAAGGCACATTAACTTTTTATTCAAAATAAAAATTAAGGTGACCCCCTTTTTATACACAACCTAATGTTTTTGAGCTCTGAATCTAAACTTTTTTTTATTTCTTGTGGACAGATATCTCATACACAAGAGGTACAGTGGGCAGATTGAGCGAGATGGGTGGCTCTCCCACTGCCCTGGTTGTAGTGCAGAAATCCAGCCAGTATTACCCTCCAAGTTGTTTTTAAGTTTTTTATTATGTATTTTGGCTGCAGTATTGGCTTTAGACTATATTATAATATGAATCATCTCTGCTTCTTCCTTCCTTCCTTCCTTCCTTTCTTTCTTTCTTTCTTTCTTTCTTTCTTTCTTACTAGACCTCAACAACAGTCTTCTTTCCCCTTCCACCTATATGCCTGTAGGATGTACTGTGTGTAATCATGCACTTTGTGTTAATATATTAGGAATTTATCTTTATTTGAAAGAGGGTATAGCTGTATTTGATATGACATTAGAAGCAGTACACATTTAAAAGAGCAGAATGACAAGCAATCCAAGCATGACCCTGGTATTACATATTGCTATCCTTGGTGCAGTTGCTTAGTTCACAGGTATCAGCATATATATTTAGTCAGGGTGAGAATCCTATCAATTAACTACTAGTTTCAAAACTTGATGAAAATTCTCAGAACCATTATCTTAAACATCTTGTGTATGTAAATGTATAGTTTTCCCCTGCTATGTTTCCTAGCTTTTTCCCTTGTCCTCTCTTCACTGTTTATCCTTAAGTTCTCACATATTTTGCTGAATGCATGTACCTACAAAATGTGAATGGCAATGGAATCCCCATCTTTGATAACACTATAAAAAGAGCAGGGATATAAATCAATTTCCATTTTGTAGTGAAAAAAATATATACACATATCTGTATATACAAAATGAGACAGATATACAGCTACTTTCTGTTAGTTCAATGAGAAGAAAGATTTATAATAAAAGTGTTTACACAATAAATCATGTCTGCATCTTCTACTCTGAAAACAACAAAGACATATGGAATGTATTAATTATTGTAACTGTCCTAATGACCTCTTTTAAAACTGTCTTATTGCTATTTGTTTCTCAATAAAACTAATAAAAAAGAATTCTACAAATATGTTTTCTACGTTTTAAGCTGTTGGTTACTTATAATCAAAACTTTTACTATGATATTGAATAAATTCATACTTACTAGAAAAAAAATTTTCAAAAGACAAGATAGGGATGTGATATCTTGTCTAAACAATATTAGTACAAACATTTCTTCTCAATGAATGAAGAGAAAGTATATGTATATCTATCCTGTCATATATATATATATATATATATATATATATATATATATATATATTCTTTTTCACAACAACATGGTCCTTTAATTATACTTTTACAGTGTTAGTAATATGTGACACAGATTTGCTTAGAACTATTAGCTGACATTAACCAGACAAATTGTTTATCTCAGGACTGAGGTATCTTGTTTGTTTTAGGCTCTGAAGCCTAGAACCATCTACATACATTTGATCACCTTCCTGGATTCCATGACTCCCAATATCCGTTTTTTTTTTTCTTTTTGTCAGAGATAGATGTTCCATTGCAGTTAGAGGAGCTGTATTTGGAGGGGTCTTTAAAGGACTTTTTCAAGCTTGATGCCAGCCCAAAGACTGTGGACACTTGAATTCAGCAAAATAACACAATATAGTCCAATAGTCCAAAATAGTCAGTTTTCAGCACAACTGGTAATTGTCAGAAGCTTTTGACTTGAACATTTTATACCTCAGCATATTAATGTGGCTTTACTTTTTATATCTCATGGTTACACTTTTCTGCTGGATGGTTAAAATCAAGTTCAAGCAAGATCGATATAACAAAAAATGTAACTTTTTCTATGTGACAAATCCAGTCAAATCCTCTAAGGATTTACCCAGAAACAATGTACAGCACCTTGTAGACCTTATGTCATTGTCAGTCATCTGGATTATTCATAGACATTGCTTGACCAATTTCTTCTTTGTGAAAGCCTGAGAGAAGGTTCTCTCTAGGTGATCCTCCTTAGGCACACTATACATTGTTGATCACTTTCCTCTGTGGTCGCATAATCTCTTTGATCAGAAAATTTGGTACACCACTGAGTTACAGGATGTCACAGCAGAGGTTCTATTATGTCTTGATTCATTACTGATCTTGAAAAGCTATAGCCAAAATATTGGCTATCCTTCTAGCCTATCTATTTGTCTAATTTTGGTCTGCAAACTTTAGTTGTTAAGCATCCAAGAGAGAAGTGTAATGATGCTGTTATCCAGTAACAGAGGCAGGTAAGCTTAACATTACTATATGTCTGAATATCAAACACCTTAGACATGAAATGGAACGGTTATTTTCCAACAGCAATGGGTATTCTAAACTTCAAATCCCTATAAAATATTTTTCAAAAACTATTATGTATTTTTACACAGAAATTTAGTAATCACACCATATACCACATTGTAGCAGAACAATCCTATGACATTTTTTCTTGTCCCTCATTTTCCTTTATTACATTTTTGTACAAACATTTATTTGAAACAGAGTATATCAATAATTGATATGACATTAAAAGCACTACCCGTATAGAAGACCAAAATAACACGTATTTCAAGTATGGTTTTAATATTGCACATTGCTCTCCTTAATGTACTTGCTTACTTTACAGATAACAGAATCTACAGTTAGGGTGAGAATTGTACCCATTATCTGCTATTTTGAAACACCTGATGGAATTTCTTAGGACCAACGCCTTAACCATCTTGTTTACACAAATGTATGGTTTTGGCCCTGTCATATTTCCTAACTTGTCTCCTTTTTCTATATTCGTTGCTTAATCTTAAATTCTCTCTTTCCATTTAGTTGCATTATACCTTTCAATTTTTATTTCCTCTTTCAACTTCTTATGCTAGGGAGACAATATTGTATTCCATTTAACTGCATTATACCTTTCAATTTTTATTTCATCTTTCAAGTTCTTATGCCAGAGAGACAATACAATATTTACATATGTGGGTCTGGTTTATATCACTTATGAGTATATCTTCAAGGTACATCCACTTATCTATGAAGGCTTTGAGTTTTATTTTCTTTATAACTGTGTAATACTCCACTGCATAAATATACCACATCTTTTTCATTCATTCCTCAAGTGAAAGGCATTTTCTTTCCAAGATTTGGCTATCACAAATTGTACTGCTATAAACATAGGCACACATAGAGCTTTATGAAATGTTGTCAGTTCTTTTGGGAAAATTCCCAGAAAAGCAATAGATGGGTTGTGTGGGATTTCCAATTCTAGTTTTTTTTAAGGAGTCTCCACACTGATTTCCACAAAGCTTGCAAAAGTCTACATTCCCACTGGCAGTGTAGAAGGATTGTGTTTTGAATATTATTTTAAACAATACACCTCAAGTATGTGTACTATACTACACAGCATCAGGAGAGATCATGATATCTTCATATCTCATCACATTAGACAAGCAACTTCAAGAACAACTCAAGCCATTAAAGAATTTAATCTTTATAGTTGTTTTCCTGTTGCTCACCTGCAGGTGTTAAAATTTACACTAGTCATTACTTACTAGAGAAAAAGGCTTAATGCGATATATATAAATATATATGAATTTACAAGATTGTCTAACAAAAGCCACCAACGGGTTCAGGTGTGGAAGAGTGCAAAAGAGCTGTCTGTGTGTTGGAGAGGCAAAGGATCTACTCAAAGTTCTGGAGTTCAGTGTAATTTCCCATGTGCGGAAGCTGTGGGTTTGTGCAGAGGCTGAAGAGTCCACAGTGGAAGGAAAAAAGTCTTCCAAGTTGAAAGAGATGACTGCAGTTCTTCTGAAGAAACAGAAATTAGTCTTCCTTCCTTGTGTCCCCTTTATTCTACTCAGGCTTCAAGGTTATTACTCACAGCCAATACTTCAGTTAATCTTCTCTAACTGGGACAAATACTCGACATTCAAAATGAAGGAAGGAAAGGTTTGTTTAGTTCATAGTAGAAGGTTCAGTACAATATCAGCTGGTTCAAAAGCAGAATGGCACATGGCAGAGAGTAATCATTTCATGTGGCGGGAAAGAGCACTAACAAAGGGAGAGACAGCAGCTGCAGCTGCAATGTATCTTCTCTCCCCACTTCAGATTGTAATGCAAATTACCAACTCCAGGTCCAGAGTATAGCACTCACACCTGCAATGTCATCATTTGATCAGGAATAAGTCACAAACTCCAGAAGCCACCCCATGACTGCATGAGGCTTTGTGGAGACAACAGACACAAACTATAACCCAAACAGAGTGTCTTCTGTCTTAAGTAAATATCTTCAGCCATATTCAGAGTTATGCTGATGCAAATGGATGTTTCTTACTCAAGTTGGCACAATCATTTAAGTATAACAAGGTTTAAAACTTAATTCTTCATGCTTGCTAATCAGAATAACTTTCAATCTGTTTTTTTCAAAGTTTTATTGATAAACAGATAGCAATGAGACATTTTCAAATCAAATCGAAAGTACACTTTCAACAAATAATACACTGCATATATTCTTCTTAGTGGTTAATTGCTGTACAAGATGCAGACTTGTGATCCTA
>NW_004524679.1:1832778-1850076 GCF_000260255.1 Octodon degus | reverse complement strand
TTGATTAATTAGTCCTTGAGATCCTGCTTTCCCTTTCCTTGTATTATATCTTTCTATTTGTATTTCTTCTTTGGAGTTCTTATACTAGGGAGACTATAAGATATTTACACATGGGTGTCTGATAACTTTCAATCTTGAGGTTACACATAAAATAGAAAAAATATATAAACCAGAATATTTGGTATAAGAAATACCCCAAATTGTGATCTTCTAATCTCACTTAGAGCCTTGGTCATTCAGTTTGATCAAAGCATGACAAGCAGTAATTCCATAGAACATCCTGCATCTGTGTAATATATCAAAATTAAAGAATTCTTAGAAGATAATACAGAAATAAAGAGGGAAAAGATTAAAAAAAGTGAATTGAAAAAAGTGACTATAACATTAGAGAATTCATTAAAAGTATGAAGTTCAATAATAGATCCTGAGTACAGTTTCCTCCAGAAGCATAAGAAAATGTAGAGTTCAGGTCTAGAAGTAATAGTCTTACTGAGCAAGATTTGGAACATCAGCCTCAAAGCTCAAGTAGATACAGGCAGAAATGAAAACCAATATTTAACAAATTATATGAATAGGAACCTCCATAAATAATATTTGAGCTGGGTTCTTGAGGTCTTTTGCTTGTTTAGTTGCTGGAATGTAAGGAAATACAAGGACCAGACGTAGCGGCCAGGATGGCCAGAATGATCATGGTGGAATGATTTGGAGAGCTGTAGACAACAGATTCATACTAGTTGGCATAGAGATTTTTCAAAATGCATAATAACTGCTATATCCATACTGATGGATATGAAAAATAACAGTTCAGAAACATAATTCAGGGGGCCAGGGAGATGGTTCAGTGTAAGAAGTGCTTCCGTGGCAAGGGCCTGAGTTCAATCCCTGGTACTGCCAAAAAAGAAAAAGAAACAAAATTCAGACTAGAATATGAATAGATTAGGCAGATGAAAGTGTCAACTGCATGTTTCTACCTTTTGTGGCTAAAGTTGAATTACAATGTTTTACTGTTGTTTTATAATTATGTAGAAATAAAATATATTCTATTTATTTTCTATTTACTATTTTTTTCTATTTGGTGCGAAGTCTTGCAATGTAACACAGAAACAGAGTGATTCTCCTGTCTAAGACTCCTCAGCGCTGAGATTATAGGCATGTAGCACCATGCCTTGGTTCAGTGGCTGAAACCACATGCCCAGACTTCTGGGCCTGGCACAGAATGCAGTACAGGGGATCAAACCCTTGTACTTATACTTGCCAGGCAAGCTCTTAGACCACTGAGCTATCGCTCCCCAGCCCTAATATTGTTTTCTGAAATGCTTATTATCCTACTATCTCTCTCTCTCTCTGTGTGTATGTGTGTGTGTGTGTTTATGTATCAGCTAGACCATAACCTCAGAGAAAAAATAGGAACTGCATCAATTTAAGTCTATCACATATCACAGTGACCAATGAATATTTGCATTATAAAGGCCATTTGGACAAGGTTTTTTTAAGAATAAGTTGAATATATATCTCTTGGAAGAAAAGTCTCCAAACTTAATTTGTCTTGAAGACATGCTCTGAACCCAATCTTGCCTCGTATTATAAGAACATATGTATTAATTCTAAAGTTTCTCCTAAGTAGAAGACTACTATAAGGGTGACCTACAATGATATAGGTTTCCAAAGAAGAAGTGAATCCTTAAAAAGAATTCTGAACTGCTTCCTAAACTTTAAATATTCTACTTCAAATATATTTTACAGAAATATAGCCAGTTTAATGATAGGAGAGAGAAATAAATTTCAAGAAATAGGCTTTCTATGAACTTCAATCACTCAGGTGAAAGCAAGATTTTTGACAGTTTATATTTCTCATGATATAGAGTCTCCATTAATTTGAGGAAGTAAAAATCATAATTACATTTCCATTTAGTAAATACAAATGTCTCAGCTCTAAAAGGTAATACCAGAACAATTAAAAGAGCTATTCATAACTGCTCTTTGCTTTCAAGCCTAGCTCATACAGTTTAATCAATGATACAGTGCATTTACACTGCAACAGCTACTAAAGAAAACATAATAATGAGACTGTTTTGGAAAGGATGTGTAGTTCTGTGGTAGAGCATGTGAATGGCCCTGTGTATGGTTGCTGCCACTGCAAAAGCAAAATTACAAATTTATGCTAGACTTTCTACATGCATAACTATGATGGAGTGTCAACAGGTCTTAAAATTGTCTGGTTTTGAAAAGACAATTTTTCGTTATTTAATAATATGAGAACCATTTTGGCCAATATTTTTATTTCTCTTTCAAATAGGTTTGGAAGTTTCAAGGATTATCTTGACCATAGTTACTCAAGATTGATTCAAGCTCTTTCTGGGGCCTATAATTATTGCCTCAAATCCAGCATGACCAAACCACAGAGAAAAATAGAATAAAAAAGAAGTACTTACATACAAATTATGTTAAATCATATCATATGCATAATTTATTCAGACATTGAAGTTAGGAAGTATGAAGTCAGAATAAAATGAAACAACAAATTGCTTATCTTTCATTAATTCTCTTCATTATTTAACTATTGCATTTAATTTCACAGAATTTTAATCTTAAGTGAGTGTATTTGCATAATAGGCATTTTAAAAGGGGAAATATGCAAATGTTAAATCTGAGTATAATTAAATGCATTTTCAATGTGATAATAACTAAATATTGTGATCTTACACAGTACTAGGTAGTCTCAAAATAATAAAAGGAACTGCTTCATAAATATTAAAGCATATTACTATACATAGGAATTTATGTAAATTAGAATGTTAGCCAACATTTAATTCTTTTCAGAAAATATGAAGTTTACTATAAATATATCATCACTTTGATAGCTCATATCAAAAATGTAGCAATTTTTAAAATTTGCAATATGTACACGACTGTTTTACATTATCTACATGACACTACATCAGGATTTGAAAACCATTTCCCCATTTCTCTCCAGAATCAAAATCAAATTGATGGAAATCAATTGAGATGACAAAGAAAGGGGCTGACAAACAGGAGTTTTGAAAAGGAAAAGAAAGATAAAGTGGGAACACTCGTGTTTAGATCATAAAATTTTGAAGTGAATAAAAATAAAGGAACATGAGATAGAAAAAACTATTAGTGCATTCAGTTGGCATTGTGTAAAATTGAAATAAAAACAAAAGAGACAATTGAAGTAGAATATATGAGGATTAGTGAACATATCTTTATAATGCAATCATACAAATTCCACAATTGGAAAGTTTATCTTTTTATGTGAAAGGCAATTGTGTATGATAATCATTTCACTTTTTCTAGATGTGTGAGCTCTAAGTGTGGTGTGTTGTTTGTAAACTGCAATAAGTAAATCATTACATAAGGTTTATTTTGCTAGTTTCTTTAAAATCTCAACATTCCCATAACGTCTTACTGAATTTTATTATAAATCAGTATCATGACTTGAAATAATGGGAATAGCACATAAATTTGTCAAAGAATCTCTTCATTACTACATAATGGTTTTGTGTACGGTTTTATCACAATCTATGTTTTTCTTCCTCTCATAGTGAAAAACAACCAGTAATATCATAATCACGTAAAATAGTTGGTCACTGTCCTAGAAAAGTCAAAATCTTTCCATTTTATTTCAAATACCATTTAAATCCTATTTTCATTTAGCATGTTCATTTGGTGAGTCCACAGGGACACATGCTTTCCCCTAGACTATTCTAATTATCATTACTAAAACTTCTGTGTGTCAGAAATAAAATACATCATATTTGAACATTACTTATAGGTCTCTAAAAACTTTTGTGGAGAAGTAAGTCCCACTTTCTCATGTAGCTTGAAGTTGTCTTTTTATAATTAAACAAACTGCGTTCTCTTCATCTTAATTTTGTGGAACATAAAGCTAATTTTACAGCAGATTATTAGATTTGGAGTGCCAGTGGCAATTAGATAAACATACATGGAACATACAAAGTAGAATGTGACAATAATTAAAATGCCAAAAGTGTAAGAAATTAAAGCATTAAAGATTATTTATTACAGTTTTCTTTTATTCTATTAAGATGAGTAAAATGAGATTTAAAAAAATATAACTATACCTCCAAGAATAGCAAATATGACATGACAAGCCAAAGAAAACTTGTTACTGTAGACTTTAAGGTTAGTCCACCCAACTTACAGTTCATCCTATTACAGACATGATACAGTATTCCTACTTGCCTCATTTGATATTTGTAAGGGGGGAGTGCTGAATTCAGAGCTGTTTCAATGGGAAATGTTAGGAAGTTTCTGTATTGCTAAAGAATGTGGGAGAGTTTGCTGAGCTTCAGATGCCTCTGTGTTCTGTACTTAAGAAATGTGAAGCCTAGTGTGATTTGCATTATTCACTAGAAATAGGAAACTACAGGACTGTTTATTCAAGAACACCTTGCAAGATCATCCAAAACGTGTTTGTAGAGTTCGCTGACCTTTACTTTCATGTAATTATTAGTCGTAAAACTAGAGAGTAGTTGCTTATAAAAGAACATATTTCTTTCTTGAAATTCACCCCATTCAATGGATTTGAAGTGGAGGCTTCTTCTAGAGGCTCCATAATGATAGCCGAATGGCCCATGGGTATATCAACTGAAAATATAAGGGGATCATTAAAAATATTGTCCTGTATGTGTTCAACAAAGCAAATTGACTTATATATGTTCCTCACATTGTCACCTCCAATCTGTAGATCAGGATAATTCCAGCAAATACTTGTATAAGAACAGGATCATTATAAATCCAATACATTCTTACCATATTGGTCTCTCTTTGGAACAGATAATGCAAGGGACACATCTCCTGGAACATGTGCAACTTTACATTTCACCACGGAAAACTCATCCACAGCTTTTACTTATATTTTCTTTCATAATGCTACTTTTATTTTCTGCCTTATGAGGAGCAATTAAATTGTCTTCCATAACTAAAATCTTATTTTTCAAATTTCCTTTTCATAATTTGAGGTCTTCTTACATATTTGTGGTTTACAAAAACTTGTATATTTCTGTTCTTTGTATATGAGTACAAGTAGGAAGATTTCTCCAAACATTTTCTTTAACAAGATTGCCAAAAAAGGAAGAAAAGCCTATAAAAGTAAACAAGGTATTAAGATAAAGTACATTGAAATGCAAACAGAATGTATTTCATCATAAATCAATGTGCTTAAGCAATGCAGTGTTGCTAAAAAACAGAATAAAACTTGCTACTGACATTCCATCATTCAGTGTTTTACTCCTACACCTGAATTTTCTCATCAATTAAATAACAGCACTAATTTGTACTACTTTTCTTGCCTTCTTCAGAGCATGATTGCTCTAATTAAAATATGGGATGCTTTCTATGGAGTACAGGTTGGTCTTCAATGCACAGAAATCCTCATGGGTCTTAAAAAGTATAGATTTATAC
Source organism: Octodon degus (assembly GCF_000260255.1). Taxonomy (NCBI): domain Eukaryota; kingdom Metazoa; phylum Chordata; class Mammalia; order Rodentia; family Octodontidae; genus Octodon; species Octodon degus. The sequence goes on along the minus strand of NW_004524679.1, from coordinate 1,844,631 downwards.
AAATATAATTGTAATTTTCATTACAGAAGTGAAAAAATGTGTGAAAAAATGTTCCACATCACTATCCATCCATGAAATGCAAATTAAAACAATAATGAGATACCATCTCAACCCACAAAGAAGGAGAATCAAAAAAAGATCAACCAACACAAATGTTGGGGAGACTGTGTGGTTAAACGAACCCTTCTCCATTGCTAATAGAAACGTAGACTGGTGCAACCATTATGGAAATCAGTGTGGAGACTCCTTAAAAAACTAGGACTGGAAATCCCATTTAAACCAGCTATTCCTCTACTGGGAATTTTCCCAGAGGAACTGAAAACATTATATCATAGTGCTATATGTGTACCTATGTTTATACCAGCACAATGTGTAGAAGTCAAATCTTGAAAACAACGAATATGCCCATCATCTGAGAAATGGATGAAAACGATGTGGTATTTTTATACAATGGAGTATTACTCAGCTACAAAGAATAATAAACTCGAAGTTTTACATTTAAGTGCATGACACTTGATGATACACTCATAAGTGAAATAAACCAGACCTACATGAATAAATATCAGATAGTCTTCCTAGCATAAAAACTCAAAAGAAGAAATAAAACTAGAAAGGCATAATATAATTAAAAGGAAAGCAAGAACTTAAGGAATAGACAAAGATAGGGCAAGAAGAAAAGCTGGAAAACATGACAGGGATAAAAGAAACGTACATTTATGTGCACAAGATGGTTAAGGCAATGATACAGAGAATCTACAGTAGGTTTTTGAAACTAACATTTAGTTGGTAGGATTGTCAACCTGACTATAACTATATGCAGATACCTGTGAACTAAGCAAGTGCACTGAAGATAGCAATGTGTAATACTAGGGTCATGCTTGGAACCCTGTCATTCTGGTGTTCTAAATATGTTCTGCTTGTTATGTCATATCAATTAATGATATACTGAATCTCAAGTAAATGTTTGTATCAAAAATGGTAATAAGTGAAAACAAGACACAAGAAAAAATTGGCATATTATTGTCCTCCTACAATGCCATATATGGTTAAATTAGTAAATTTCTGTATAAAAATATGTACTTTTTTATTCCTATTTAAAAATATTTTTATTTATTTACTTAATTTTCTAAAATTCTGTATGGATTTAAAGTTTTACATATCACTACTTGATGGAAAATACCTGCTCCATGTTATGACAAAGATGTCTGATATTCAGACAGATGGTGAGGTTAAGCTCAACTGCCTATGTTATAGGGTAATAATATCATTGCTCTTCTCTTCTGAAGGGTTAACAAATTAAGTTTGCAGACCAAAAGTTAGAGAAAAAGAATGGCTTCAAGGACAGCCAATACTTTGGCCCTAGACTTTCAAAGTCAGTGTGGATTCAGCATATAACAAAACCTGTAGAGTAGCATTCTATAACTCAGTGATGTACCAAATTTTCTGATCAAGGACATTATGGGGGCACAGGCCAAAGTGATGAATGATGTAGAGTGTACCTAAAGATAGTCACATTGAGAGAGAACATTCTCTCAGTCTTTAACAGAGAGCAAGTTGATCAATCAATGGCTGTGGCTCATCCAAAAGGCTGACATTGACAAAGGATCTGCAAACTGCTGCACATGGATTCAGGGTAAATCCTGAAGGGACTGGACTGGGTTGTAAGATATAAAAGTTCAATTTCTTGGTATGTAGGTTTTGCTTTATCTTGTTCTTAACCATACAGAAGAAATGTATAAAAACAAGGTATAAAAGCAAAGCCATATTAATATGGTGAACTGTAAAAGGCTCAAGTCAGCATCTTCTCGTATTGCTAGTCCTAAGGAAAACCCACTACTAATATGGAATAATGAATAACATTTGATTATATGTTTTTATTTTATTTTTTTCCTAATTTTGTTGACTAACAAATAGCAATGAAACAGTTTCAAATCAAATTGGTATGACAGTTTAAAAAATTAATACATTGAATACTGTATTCCTAGAGGTAATTTCATGTACAAGATGCAGACATGATATCCTATTTACAAACATTATTACAATTCCTTCTATTCATTAAGAGAATGGAAATATATATATATATGATATATATATATATCATAACCAATTTGAATACACAGATACAAAATGAATATTGATTTATATATCCTCGTGTTGTTTAGTTCCATCATTTAAATATTATAGGTGTGTTAATTCAGCAAAATATTCTAAAAAATGCCAGTAATCCATCATATATTTGGTGTTCCGCTTGACTGACAGTGTCAGAAATTGTTGACCAGAGTCCGTTACAACTCAACATAACAACACATCTTTACATTTGTACTTTGTTTATATACTTTTCTGCTAGATAGTTAAGACCAAGATAAAACAAGATCTATGCAAAAAAAAAATGTCGGGGCTGGGGAGATGGCTCAGTAGGATAAGCGCTTGACTGGCAAACGCAAGGATCTGAGTTCAAACCCCGGTTCCAAAAAAAAAAAAAAAGCAAGATATATGCAACAAGACTTGTAGATTTTAGATCTGATAAGGTCAGTCAAATCCCCTCAGGATTTATCCTGAGATCCTGTACCTCAGATTGTAGAAAATTTGTCAGTGTCAGCCATGTGGATGAGTCAAGGCCATTGCTCGGCCAATGTGCTCTTTGTGAAAGCCTGAGAGAATGTATTCTCTTCATGTGGCTCTCCTTAGGCACACTCTACATCATCTATCGTTTTCCTTCATGGCCCCATAATCTCCTTGATCAGAAAATTTGTGACACTACTGAGTTACATGAAATTATAGTACAAGATCACATATGTCCTGAGTCTTAATTGACCTTGGAAGTCTAGGGCCAAAACGTTGTCTTTCCTTGTGGCACTCCATTTTCTCTAATTTTGGTCTGCAAACTTAAGTTGTTAACCCTCCAGAAGGGAAGCTTATTGTTATTACCGTACAACCTAGGCTGTTAAGCTTAACCTCACTATCTCTCTGAATATCAAACTTTTTAGGCATAGCATGGAACAGGTATTTTTCATCAAGTATTGATATGTTGAACTTCAAGTCCCTGCAGAATATGGTGCGAAAACATTTTGAACAATTAAATATATATTTAAAAAATAGACATACAGAATTATATAATTCTTATATTTATGCATAAGTCCAGAAATCTAACCATATACAACCTAGTAGCAGGACAGTCCGGCAACAATCCTTTACCTGTCTCCTGCCTTGATTCAACAACCACTTCTTTTTGGGCAATCATCTACCCAAGAGACGGCAGAGCAGCAACTGGCAGGTCTTGAAAAGTAGCCTGTATTCAGAAAACCAGAATGACAGGCACTGCGAGCATGAACCTATTACAAACTGCCAATATCAGTGCAGTTGCTTATTTCATAGGTGTCTGTATATATAGTTAGTCAGGGTGAGAATCATTCCAATTAATTGCTAGATTCAAAAATCTTCTAAAGATTCTCAGGATCATTGCCTTATCCATCTTCTAAATATAACAGTATGGCTTGCCCTTGTCATGTTTCCTAGCTCTTCTCCTTGCTCTCTTTTCATTGTCTAGTCCTCAAGCTCCTGCTTTTCCTTTTAATTGTATTATACCTTTCTATTCGTATTTCCTCTTTTTAGTTCTTGTACTACAGAAACTATACGATATTACTACATTCCCTCCAGCAGTGGAGAAGGGCTCTTTTTTCCCCCACAGCCTCTCCAACATTTGTTGTTGGGTGATTTCTTTATGATAGCCATTTTTTCTAGGTTGGGATCATATCACAAAGTTCTTTTAATTTGTATTTCACGGATGGCTAGTGATGTCTAGCATTTTTTTTATATATTTATACGCTTCTTTAATTTCATCCTCTGAGAAGCCTGTGTTCATCTAGGATGCCCATTTCTGGATTGGGTCTTTAAATTTTGGAGCCATAGTGTTTTTTATTTCTTTATAAATTCTGGAGAGCAGACCTTTGTCTGAGTACTTATTTGTCATGATTTTTTTCCAAATTTTTGGGTTGCCTTTTCACTTTGTTGGTAATTTCTTTTGACATGAAAAAACTTCTCTGTAAGAGCAGGTCCTAGTTGCTAATTCTTTCAACTGTTTCCCATGAGATTTGATTTATGTTCATGAAGTCTTTGCCAACCCATATGTCTTCAACATTTGCTCCTATTTTCTCTTCCAGGAGATTTAGTGTCTCTGCTTTAATGTTTAGATCTTTAATTCATTTTGACTTTAGTTTAATGCATGGTGATAGACCTTAGTCCAGTTTTAGTTTTCAGCATGTAGAGAGCCAGATTTTCCAGCACCGTATGTTAAAGAGGCTATCTTTCTTACAGTGAGTATGTTTGGCCCATTTGTCAAAGATAAGGTGGTTGAATGTGTTCGTAGGAGAGTCAGCGTCTTCTAATCTATTCCATTTATCCTCAGGTCTATTTTGTTACCAACACCATGCTTATTTTATCACAGTAGGCTTGTAGTACAATTTCAGGTCAGGAATTGTAATGCCTCCTGTTTTGTCTTTATTGCCCAGGATTGAATTTTTATTCTAGGTATTTACTGGTTTCAAGTAAATTATAGGAATGATTACTCAACCTCTGTGTGATATGTTGGTGGTAGTCTGATAGCAATTGCATTAAATCTTTATAGCAATTTTGGGAGTATGGCCATCTTCACAATGTTGGTTCTTCCTACTCAGGAGCATGGAATGTCTTTCCATTTTCTGAAATCCTCTAAGGTCTCTTTTTTAAGAGTACTGTAATTTTCCTTGAAAAGATCATTGACTTCTTTAGTTAGATTAATTCCAAGGTATTTCATTTTCCTTGGTGCTATTGTAAAAGGTATTGTTTCTATAATTTCTCTCTAAGTGTGTTTGTTGCGTGTGTAGAGAAATGTTAATCACTTTTGGGTACTGACTTTATAACCTGCTATGCTACAGAATTTCTGTACTAATTCTACTAGCTTCTTGGTGGAGCTATTTGGGTCTTTCAAATAAAGTATCCTGTCATCCACAATTAATGGCATTTTAACTTCTTCTTTACCTATTCTTATCCCTTTCATTTCTTTCTCTTGTCTAATGGCTGTAACTAATAATTCCAGAATTATATTGAATAGGAGTGGTAATAGAGGAAATCCTTGTCGTGTACCAGATCTAAGAGTAAAAGATTTCAGTTATTCCTCATTTAGGATGATGTAAGCCATTGGGTTTTCATAAATAGCTTTTACCAGGGTGAAGTAGATTCCATATATTCCAATTTTCTGTAGGACTTTGAACATGAATGTGTGTTGGACTTTGTCAAAAGCCTTTTCTGCATCAATGGAGATGATCATGTGGTTTTAACAATTCACTTTATTGATATAGTGTATTACATTTATAGATTTTCGAGTATTGAAGCATCCTTTCATCCCTGAGATTAATCCCACCTGGTCATGGTGTATGTTCGTCTTGATGATTTGCTGCATTCTACTTGCTAGGATTTTATTGAGGATTTTGGCATCTCTGTTCATGAGGGAGATTGGCCTGTAGTTCTGTTTCTTAGTTATGTCTTTCCCTGGTTTTTGTATCAGTATACTACTTTCCTCCAGGAATGATTTTGGGAAGATTGCTTCCTTTTCAATTTCTTGGAAGAGTTTGAGGAGTATATGAGCTACAACTTCTGTAAATTTATTGCGGAATTCAGCTGTGAATCCATCCAAACCTGGACTTTTCATTGCCGGTAGGTTTTTAATTACATCTCGTATTTCATTGGCTTTTATTGGGCTATTGAGAGTGGTTATGTCTTATCGATTCAGTTGTGGTAATTTGTACCTTTCTAGGAATCTGTCCATTTCTTCTGTATCTTCTCTTTGGTGAGAGTAAAGATTCTCAAAGTAGCTATTGATAATCTTCTGAATTTCCACTGAGTCTGTGGTAATTATACCCTTTTCATTCCTTATTGCTTGAATTTGAATATTTTCTTTCCTCTTTTTGATGAGGTTAACTAGGGTCTTATCGATTTTATTCAATCTTTCAAAGAACCAGCTTTGTGATTTTTTAATTGTTTGAATTTTTTTCTTCGTCTCAATTGAATTAATTTCTGTTCTAATCTTTATGATTTCTTCCGATCTTTCTGCTCTGGGTTTGGTTTGCTATTTCTTTTCTAGTTGTTGAACCTGCAGGATTTGGGTATTTATTTGTTCCCATTCTGTTTTCCTAAGTGTGAGTTGACACCTATGAATTTCCCTCTGAGAACTGCTTTCAGCGTATCCCATAAATTACAATAAATTGTGCTTTAATTTTCATTGAATTGTAGATATTGTTGAATTTCTTCTTTAATTTCTTCAGTGACCCATTGGTTGCTGAGTAGGATGTCATTTAATTTCTATGTATTTAAGGTTTTTTTTCTGGTTTCTATTGTCATTTACTTCTAGTTTCATTGCACTGTAGTTAGATAATAAGCATGGAATAATTTCTGTTTTCTTATGTATATGAAGCATGGCATATGGACCATTATGTTGTCTATTTTAGAAAATGACCCTTGTGCAGTTGAGAAAAATGTGTATTAAGCTGTGTTTTTGTGGAACACTCTGTATATGTCCACAAAGTCCATTTATTTCAAGCTCTGATTTATTTCTGTTATTTCTTTTCTAAGTTATTGTCTGTTTGGTCTATCTTTTGGGGATAAGGGGGCGATAAACTCTCTTGTTAAGATTGGGGTATTGAATATTAGATTTTTCATGTCCATTAAGATTTACTTTATATAGTTGTGTGCTCCTGTGTTTGGTACATACATATTTATGAGTCTTACCTCATACTCTTGAATTTTTCCTCTATCCAGTATATAGTGACCTTCTTTATTTCGCTTGAACATTCTTCGTTTGAAGTTGAGACTGTCTGAGAATAGGATTGCTACCGCTGTTTTTTTCTGAATTGCTAGGGCATGTAGTACTGTGTTCCATCCTTTGACTTTCAGGCTATGAATGTCTTTGTGAGTTAAATGTGTTTCTTGTACACAACATATTGGTGGATATTGTTTCCTAATCCACTGTGCCAGTCTTTTTCTCTTATTGGTGAATTGAGTCCTTTTACATTGATGGTTAGAATTGAGGTGTACTGACTTACGGTTGACATGTTATTTACCTGTTGTCGTTTACACCTTTTTCTCTCGTGTTTAATTTCTTGACCTATTTAGTTGGCTGCTTCTGTTCTCATTCGTGAAGTTCTGATCATTTTGGTCCCTCTCTAGAACATCTTTAAGTAGCCTGTGTAGCATTACCTTTGTCATCATGAAATTCTTTAGGTGTTCTTTTTCATTAAAGTATTTCACTTCTCCATCAAACTTGAAAGAGAGTTTTGCAGGGCATAGTACTCTGGGCTGGAATTTGTTTTCATAGATAACTTTAAGTACTCTGTTCCATGCTCTTCCAGCCTTCATGGTTTGTGAAGAATCTGCTATAATTTTGATGGGTTTTTTGAATGTGATCTGCCTCTTTTCTCTAGCCATTTCAGTATATTATTCTTGTGCTGAATTTCTGGGAATTTTACTATTATATGTCTCGGTGTATTTTTAATTGGGTTGAGGTTACTTGGCATTCTACATGCTTCAGTTACCTGAATATCAGATTGCTTCCTCATATTTGGGAAGTTTTCTGCTATTTCTTCTGCCCATATTTTTTTAGTATCAATTGTATTGACTCCTTCTTTCTTATTGATGCCTATTAGTTTCACATTGTTCACCTTTGCATCATCTTGCAACTGATGGATTTTTTTCCTTCATCCTAGTTGTTTTTAAGAGATCCTTTCTTATCTTTTCACTAGCTGCACCAGCGTCTTCAAGATCTGAAACCCTGTCTTCACTTTCACTTAAACAGTTTTGCAAGCTAGTGGTTGGGATTTCAATTTCCTCTCTATCTCTTTGACTCTGCTTCATGCGATCAGTTTCTTTCCTGTACGGCTCATTCAAGGAATCCTTCATTTTTCTAATGTCCTTTAATTTTTTAAAGTCTTTTTTAGAAGCTTTTAAAAATTATTTTACTGCAGTGTGTTTTTTCAGATTGTCTTTCCTCCCTGTGTTTCTGTAGTTGATTCTTTATTTCAGATGCTATGAGTTTGAAGAATTTTTTTATTTCAGAAAATAATTCCTCTATGATTTCCTCTATAACTTTCTGCTCTTACTTATTTTCTATGGATGCTAGTAGTTCATACATTTGAGCTGAGCTAGTAGAAAATAATTCCACTCTGAGTTTCTCTATGACTTTCTGCTGTTGCTTATTTACTATCGACGCTATCAATTCATACATTTGAGCTGAGATAGTGTGCTCTGCCCTTTTTCTGGGTGGGCATTGGGTTTCCTCCATATGTTTCCTCATTGGATTTTTTACTATAGTTGTTATTAATTCAGGGATTTCTTTTTTCATTTCCATTCTGAGTTCCTCTATACCTTTCTGCATCTCTTTCTTTGTTTCAGAAGACATTGTTTCATTGCTTTCAGCTGTGTGATTCTCAGTTTGTTCTGTGTTAATGTCCTCTGCTCTTGTTATGTGTGGGCTTGGGTTCTGTGCTTGCGTTTTGCTCGTTCTCTTTGTCATTTTGTGTAACACTGTCTTCTGACCTTTGTTGTAGATCTTTGTTGTAGTTATAGCCTTAGCACCTAGTGAAGTTCAGGTGTAGATCTACAAAGTTTTGATTTATCCAGCTGTGCCTTGTTTGGGTCCGGCTGCTGTGCTCAGTTCCTTCCTTTTGCTGCCCTTGAAGGTGTACCTGTTGTGCCCCTCTGGCAAGATGCTCTGCTCCTGGACTAACTGGGTGGTTCTGTCCCCTATACTGTCTGCAGGGACTGCAGCTGCAGTGTTTCACCACAAGCCTATATGCCAGGCCTGAGCTGAGTCTGGAGGAGACAAGTTGGAGTACGTGCAAGAGGCAACTCTCCCACACACTGATTGGGCCTGGACTAGGACTGGATCTTGGGGTTCCCAAAAGTACACAGAAATTCCTACTCTGTGGGCGGGATGTGGGAGGGTAACATGGAGTGATTGGGGGCGTCCCAAGTGGGTAAAAGAGGTTGTCACCCACGCTGAGCCTGTGCTGGGACAAGTACGTCCCACTGTTGCAGTATAGCCGGAAGCTCTCCAACACACTCACTGTGCCTGGGCTAGGACTAATTCTGGCTGTTTCTGGAAGGCCGCAGAAATTCCTACTTGGTGGACTTGGTAGGGGAGGTGCTGCGGAGTGGTAGGGGGTGAGTCAAGGGGGTGAAATAGGGTCTCACCCACGCTGCTCCTGTTCTGGAACAAGTAGTTCCCACCGGAGCAGGGTAGCCCGATGCCTCGGTTTTCATTTTAATGTGATCTGCTTCTTTTCTCTAGCGGCTTTCAGTATATTATTCTTGAGCTGAATTTCTGGGATCTTGACTATTATATGTCTCTTTTTTTTAATTGTGCTGAGGTTACTTGGCGTTCTATATGCTTCTGTTTCCTGAATGTCAAATTGTTTCCTCATATTTGGAAAGTTACCTGCTATTACTTCTCCCTATATTTTTTAATGTCATTTGTATTAACTCCTTCTTTGATGCCTATTTGTCTCACATTGTTCATCCTTGCATCATCTTGCAGGTGATGGATTATTTTTTCTTACATCCTAGTTGTTTTTAAAAGATCCTTTCTTACCTTTTCACTAGCAGCAATGATGTTTTCAAGGCCTGAAAATCTCTTTTCACTTTCATTCAATGGTTTTGTCATTTGTGATTGAGATTTTAATTTTTGTACCTCACTTTAAATCTACTTCATGCATTTTACTTCTTTCCTATATTGTTCATTCAAATATTGCATCATTTTTTCTCCTCTCTATTTTTTATCAGTGTCTTTCTTAGAAGCACATAGTATACCTTTCATTATAGTTATTTCTTTTTTAAGACATTGTTTCTGATCTGATGTCCTATATAACTTTGTGCAGTCTTTTCTCCACTTCAGATGCTGTTATTTTCAAGATTTCTGGTGTGTGCTTTCTGAATTTTTTCTATGCTTTTGTCTTCTACATTTGTTCTGAGTGGACTTCATGCCTGAGAATACATTTTGTGCCTCCTCTTTTCAGTTTTATATAACATTGTCTTCTGATCTTTGGTGTAGAGCTTTGGTAGGTATTACCTTAGCACCACGTCAGGTTCTACCAAGCTAAAACTCATCCAAGTGGGAGTAGCTTGGTCTGGCAGTTGTGCTCCGACTCTGCACGCTGCAGCCCTTCGAAGTAAATTTGTTGTGCCACTCTGGGAAGCTATTATGCTCCTGGATCAGCTGGGTGGATCTTGCCTCCAGCCTGTCTGCAGGGATTTCTGTTGCATTGTTCCACACCTGGTCTGTGTGATAGAGGACGTTCCCCTCACATGCTAGGCCAGGGCGCTTCCTGGAGTGAGGGTCCATGGGTCCCTGTGATGTCACATTCACAAGCTAGTCTTGCACACTGTCTGCCATAAAAATATTGAGGTCTTTGTGTTGTCACTTTCACACTCTGACATTGAGCACTGTTTGGACTTGGTTCTGGAGGGCCTGAATACTGGCTCAAATGAGGGTTTGGAGGTCCCTGGATGGTCTCACTCAATGCTATGCCTGTGTGCTGGCTTCAGTGAGGACGTGGAGGGACCTGGGAGGATCCTCTCCTGCATGCAATTTTTAAGAGTGATTTCTAGAAATGTTTACACAAAAGAATGTTAAAAGAAAATGAAAATCTCAAATTCATCTTACCTTATTTTCAAAAGTAAAGTGTGGACCATTCTAAGTGTCTTGAATATCACAAATTATATATGCACAAGTTTACCTAATTTCAATCCAGAGGACCAAAAACTAAGGCATTTCTCATGCTATCACTGTAATTTCTGCACAACAAGGCCACTTCTCCTAGGCATCACATAAGAAACACATACGCACAAATAAAAATTTATTGAACATAATATATTTGCACATTTCAGTAGATAGATCTCAGGACAACATAAAACCACCTGTTCTTTTTGAATCAGCTTCTGTTCTTTTTTCTTTTCTTTTATTGAGAAACAAATAGCAATGAGACAGTTTCAAAAGAGATTAATAGGACAGTTTCAATAATAAATATATTGTACATTGTTATCTTCTTAGTGGTTAAACACAGTACAAGATGCAGACAGGATATCCTGTCCAAACAGTATTAGTACAAATCTTTCATCTCATTGAGTTAAGTGAATGTAGTTGTATATCTATCCTAATTGTTCTGTTTATACAGATACAGAATGGCCCTTCATTATATTCCCCTTTTCGCTTAGTTGTGTCAGAGATGGCTACTCCATTGGTAAAAGGCAAAATATTTTGTTTTATTTTAGTTTTTATTTATTTTAGTTATTTTTTTTTAGCGCCAAATGCCTTCAGGGCAGGTTTGGCTGGCTTGAGTTGTGGGGATCAAACCACAGCAACCAGAGCCTGACAATTTTGTTGAAGCAGCCAAATAAAGAACTGAGCTAAGGGGCAGGCCCCCAAAGAATCAACAGAGGGACCTACCATTAGCTCAGTTGTTTAACTTTTTTTTTTTTCGGAACTGGGGATTGAACTCAGATCCTGGCGTTTGCCAGTCAAGCACTTATCCTACTGAGCCATGAACCCGGGACCTGGCTATTCCATTGGGATCTCAATTCTATAGGTGTGTAAATTCAGCAAAACAATCCAACACAGTCCACCAGTCCACAACAGTAGTGCGTTCTCTGCAGAAATTGCAGACTGGAGCCTTTCACAGCTCAATATATTAATTTGGCTTTACTTCATATAACTTGTTTTTATACTTTTCTGCTGAAATGTGAACACCAAGATAAATAAAAACCTATATAAGAAGAAATAGCTAGCCCAGGTCCGGTGAGTGTGCAAACAGCTTCCTGCTAACCTGC
>NW_004524679.1:1827758-1832678 GCF_000260255.1 Octodon degus | reverse complement strand
GTCCCGCCGGCGCAGGGTAGCAGGAAGATCTCCATACACTCACCGGACCTGGGCTAGGACTGGGTCTCAAGAAATGCTCTTAAGGTTGCCCAAATGTCTTATTTTTCGATACATATTATTGTGCTAGGATACAATTTCTGTAGTCATGTTATCACAAGTTAAAAATAAAACCTGAGAAGCTAGTAGAGGCAAAATAACTGTTCACATTGTTAACATGATAGATATAGGCTCAACTGGAAATTTCTTCTTCCATTTCCTCATATTATATTCAGTATGCAAAGTTGTTTGCAACTTGCCTTCAGCATTCTTCTCTTCGGCTTCTCAGTGTTAATTTGAAAATGGATTTTATAGCTTGATTTCAGGTAAATGCAAATGTGTAAGGTTTATGTATTTTACAAAATATTCTTGAACGAGATTTGCTTGTGAATTATTATTTTCATTTACCAAAGGGATGTGATAAATTTTTCATTGTTTTTCTGTGAGGTATTGGTGATCAACAAGGGGAAGCCAATATTGTAAAGTTTTTGTGAACTTTGAAATTACAAATAACGTAATGAAGGTATTAAAAATATAGTAACTCATTGGAGGCAAGCAACACACAAAGGGAAGCCTATTTCAATAACAACAGTTTTTTAATGAAATCCTAAATGGTCAAGATAGCATAGAACAAAAGTATTCAACTACCACCCTCTTCAAAACTAGGTCCCAGCCAAGATTATTATAACCTTCAGAAGTAGACTTCAAAGCTGATGGGGAAATAAAAATATTCACAACAAGAGGAATCAAAAAAAATTCATAACTGTAAAATGAGCCTCACAGAAAATTTCATATGATAGCTGTAAAAAGATACATAAAATCAAATATAAACAATGTCCAAATGATATTCTACAACTAACTAGAAGAGTATTTAAACCAGACAAAAAAGAATGGAAACAGACATCAAATTAGTAACTCAATAATGGGAATGATACAGACTGGAACAAAGGAAAAACAAGAACAAAAAAGAAAAGCTACCTACATGGTACCTGATAAAGATACACCTCATTTATTCAATGAAGAAACATAGATTAATGGAAAACAATGCTCTATGTAAGTAGAACAAAATAAAATGCAGGAGTACAAATAATAGTTTCATAAAAAGTTGACTCCAACTCCAAAACTGATTAGAAGGCTAAAGAAAGGGTGCAATAAGAACAGATTTTTTTCTTAATCTTTTAAAAAAATTTTATGGGAAAAAACATAAAATGGCAATGAAACAGTTTCAAAATCAGGTGAAAAAAACATTTAGAATATTAATACATTGAATATTGTTTTCTTTGTACTAGTCAGAAGACAAGATGTAGTCATGATATCTTGTCTATAAACACTATTACTACAAACCTTTCTTCTAATTGAACTAAGAGAAAGTAGCTGTATATATTTCCTAACTATGTTGTATATACATATACATATTTTTTCACTACAATTTGGTCCTTTACTTATATCCCCATTTTTTGATTTGTTTAGAAATGGGTGTTCCATTGCTGTTAGTGCAAGATGTATATAACTAAAAATGTAACTTTTGGGATCTGAGTAGTACTGTCAAATTTCCTCTGGATTTACCTTGGAAACATGTACAGCACCTTGCAGAACTTTTGTCATTGTGAGCCATTTGGATGAGTCATAGATATTGCTTGACCAATTTTCTCTCTGTGAAAGCCTGAGAATATTTTTTCTTTCTTGGTGACTCTCTTTTGTCACACTATGCATCTTTGATCATTTTCTCTGTGGCCCCATAACCATCATGATGAAAAAATTTGGTAAACCCCTGAGTTACAGATGTCATAGCAGAGGTTCTCTATTGTCATGTATCCTCACTGACCTTGAAGGGTTAGGGCCAACATAATGGCTATGCTTTTAGTCCACTTATCTCTCTTAATTTTGGTCTGCAAATTTTAGTTGTTAAGGATCCAGAAAAGAAGCTTAATGATATTATTACCCTATGAAAAAGGCAATTAAAAACAAAAGTAAAGACAAAAAGAGTATAACAAATAACAACACATATGATACAGTTTTTTAAAAAACTAGAATAATTGATTTACAGTGATTGATATATTATTTATTTTTATATTCAAGTCTGCTGCTCATATTAACACATACAGTTATACAAGATGGAACATATGATTGAATATTACCACATTCTTTCAAGAAGTCTTAAATATTTCTTCTTGTCTTTCAATTTCTTTTAATACTTTTTAAAAAATATTTTTAAGAGTATGAAATAATTGATATGATAGTAGAAGTAGTACACAGTTAGAAGACCAAAATGACATATATTTTAAGCATGGTTTTAGTGTTACACATTGCTGTACTCAAAGTGCTTGCTTAGTTCACAGAAATGAACATATAGTGTAAGTCAGGGTGAGAATTCTACCCATTACCTGCTATTTTCCAAAAACCTGATGGAAATTCTTAGAATCATTGCCTTATCCATGTTGTATACACAAATCTATGGTTTGCCTCTTTATTTCCTAGCTTTTCTCTCTTCGTGGTTTACTCCTCAAGTTGTCTTCCTTTCCATTAACCATGTTATACATTTCAGTTTTTATTTCTTCTTCTGAGCTCTTGCACTAGGGAGACAATATGATATTTACATATGGGCTTCTAGTTTATTTCATTTATGAGTATAGCCTTCAAGTTACATCCATTCACTTATGAAGGCTTCGAGGTTTCTTTTCTTTGGAGCTGTGTAATACTCTAAAAAGATGAAAGCACCACATCTTTTTCATCCGTTTCCCGAGTGATAGGCATTTTGGTTGTTCATAGGATTTACCTATACCAAATTGTGCTGCTATAAACATAGGCACAAATATCACTGTGATATGACGCTTTCAGTTCTTTTGAGAAAATTCGCAAAAAGTTAAGAAACAAATTCAGGTGAATTCCTCTGCTTATGAATCATGACATCTATGAGAATCAGTCTTCATATAAGCTATATTTTTGAAGATATGTTTTCGCCCTTTTGTCAAATATCAGATGATCAAAGCTGCTTGGTTTCACTTTCTTATGCTCTATTATATTCCACTGGTGAAAGTGTCTATTCTCTTCCTACTATCATCTTGCTGTTATCACTGTAGGCTTGTAGTGTAAATTGAGGTCCAGGATTTTAATGGTTTCTTCTTTACTTATGCAGGATTTCTTGGGCTCTTCTGGTTCTATTTTAGTTCCATATAAATTGTAAAATTGTTTCTTCTCATTATGTGAAGGATCCAGATGATGTTTTAATAAAATTGCTATTTTTTAAATTTTGATTTTTATTAGAACATGTTTTTACATATAATGAATACATTTTTTAATGAGGGAACTGATACCTGTGCACAGCACACCATCAGTACTTTTTCATATTGTTCTCTCCCTTCTCTGTCTCTCCCTCCTTGTCTTCATCCTATTTTCTCAATAGATATGTTGCTGTGTTTCCTGTTATCTTTTATTTTTGTTTTGTTCATATCAAATAAGAGTAATGCTATAATGTCTAAAATTATGTGTCTGTTTTATTCACATTATATTTTGGTCCAATGTTGCATCCATTTTCTTACAAATGACTCATTTATCGTGCTTTATGCCTGACAAGTACACTGATGTGTATAGATGCTAGATTTTCATTCTTCATTTATTCATCTGCTGGTTGGTATGTTTGTCCTTTCCAAGTTTTAAATATTATGAATCTTGTGCTATAAGCATAAGCATAAGTGAATTATGATATATTTATCTCTTTCAGCAGGATAACTTAAAAGGGAACACCTGGAGCAAGTGGAATTTCTAATTTTATGAGGAATTTTCATATTGCTTTTCACATGGGATGTAGTAGTGTACATTCCCACCATCATTGTAGAAATGGTTCTTTATCACCCTTAGCTTCACTGGCATTGTTATAATATTTTTTGTGTGTGTCTGTGTTTGGTACATGGTCTCACTATGCAGCTCGGACTCATAGTGATTCTCTGGATTCATTCTCCCCAACATTGGAATTATAGGTTTGTCCCACCATGCCCAGTTTCTGTGCATTTTGATTTTAGTTTATTTCCTAGTGCAATAGAGATCAACACTCAGCAGATAAATGAATGCAAACCAACATATCTCACCTTATTTCCATTTTCAAAATCCTCTTCTAATTTTATTTGAAGAAAAATATTTTTCATGAGAGAGATATTTTATTTTCTTGTTTCCTGAAAAATCCTGATTTATTTTTCCTGTGCTGAGGATGGAACTCTGGACCTTGTGATCTCCAAGCAGGACCTTATGCTGTTGAGTTATATCTTCAGCCCCAAGAATTTATATTTTGAAGGGCCTGCCAGATACCTCAGCAGATTAAAGCAACTGCTTAAGCGGATGCTGGGTTAGGGTTTCAATCCTTACTATGCCATGCCAGGCTTTCCCCCAGGAGTGGCTGAGAGGGTGATTGAGACTGGGTGTGGTGTCACCTGCCTGTAATCCCAGCACTTGAGAGGCTGAAAAAGCAGGAATATAATTACTATGTGATTTCTATAGTGAGACCCTATAGACATGGTAATAAATACATTTAAAAAATTTTAAAAGTATATTTTGAAGCTTTTGAGTGGATTCATTTGCCTGATTCTTTTATGAACTCATAAATGTAACAGGAACACTCATATATTTTATGCTTAGTTTGCATCCTGTTAATTTTGCAATACTTTTTAGTTCTAAATGACTTCATGGTGATTTTTTTGGCATTTTATATAAATGATTATATTTTGTAAATAAGAATAATTGGGGGCTGGAGAGATGGCTCAGTGGTCTAAAGCACCTACTTAGAACAAGCTTGGCAAGGCATCAGGGATCACGGTTCAATCCCCCAGCACCACATGCCAGCCAGCCCTGCCCCCTGGTGGGCTGAGCTGGCCACACACACACACGCCTCTC
>NW_004524679.1:1823000-1827658 GCF_000260255.1 Octodon degus | reverse complement strand
TCAGACCAAAAAGCTACAACTCTTGTTGCATAGGTCCTGCTTTACCTTGGTCTTATCCATCCAGTAGAAATGTATGAAGACGAAATATAGGAAATAAAGCCATGCAGTTATGTTGAGCTGTGGGGGACTCAGGTCAATAATTTCTGACATTGTCGGTTAAACAGACAAACCAATGCTATTAGGGGCTACGGGACTCTCTTAGAATATTTTGCTGAGTTTAAACACCTATAATATTCAATAACGGAACTTAGAATATATAAATGGGGTATACCAATGAATATCCATTTTGTATCTGTGTATTCAAACTGGTTAGGATAGATATATAGTTGAGTTCTCTTAATGAATAGAATGATTTGTTCTAATGGTGTTTTTAAATAGGATCACAAGTCCGCATCTTGTACAGCAATTAACCACTAAGAAGAATATATGCAGTGTATTATTTGTTGAAACTGTACTTCGATTTGATTTGAAACTGTCTCATTGATATCTGTTTATCAATAAAACTTTTAAAATAAAAGAAGAAATATAATTTTTGTATCTGATAATGTCAGTCAAGTCCCCTCAGGATTTATTCTGTAATCCTTTACTGCTGTTCGCACATCCGTTTTTAATGTCAGCCATGTGGATGAGTTACGGTCATTGCTTGACTAATCTGCTCTATGTGAAAGCCTGATGGAACATTTTATCTCCATGTGACTGTCCTTAGGAGCACTCAATGACATCAATTACATTTCTCTGTGGCTGCATATTCTCCTTGATCAGAAAATTTGGCACACTTTTGAGTAACATGATGTTACGGTATAGGTACTCCTATGTCCTGCGTCTTCACTGACCTTGAAAGGGTAGGGTCAAAATATTGGCTGTCCTTGAAACGCTTCTATTTATCTAATTTTTGGTTTGCACACTTAGGTTGTTAACCCTCCAGAAGAGAAGCTTATTATTTCCCTACAACATATGCAGTTGTGTTTAACCTCACTATCTGTATATCAAACATCTTAAGTATAACGTTTAACAGGTATTCTCCATCATGTATTGATATGTTAAACTTTAAGTACCTACAGAATATGGAGAAAAAAATAAAAAATTAAAAATATTTAAAGGATATGAATAATCAATTACATATTTTTACAAAGAAATTTAGAAATTAACCGTATACAGCATCATAGCCGGATAGTCCTGTCACTTTATTCCTTCTGTCTTTTTTTCCACTTATTTCTCTTCCTAAAAAAAGAAACCGTGAGTTTACTTGATAGACAGTATGGTAATATTTGGTATGTCATGATAAGAAGTACGTACTTAGAAGACCAGAATGACAGGCATTCCCAGCATGACCATTCTAATACACATTACTATCTGCAGTATACTTGCTTGACTAACAGAAATCAGCATATATAGTTAGTAAGGTTTCAAACCCTAAAAATTACTGCTATTTTCAAAATCAGTTGATATTTCTCAGCATCATTGCCTTATCCATCCTGTGCATGTAAATATATGGCTTTGCCCCTGTCATAATTCCCAGCTTTTATCTTTGCCCTTTCCTCTTGTCCAATCCTCAAGTTCTCACATTTTAATTTTTTTACTTATATTATTTACTGTATTTGGGCTGGTGAGATGACACAGTGGTCCAAAGCACCTACTTAGAACAAGCTTAGCAAACCACAGGGACCGTGGTTCAATCCCCCAGCACCACATGCCAGCCCGCCCCGCCCCCTGGTGGGCTGAGCTGGCCACACACACAAATAAAAAAATATTTACTGTATTTATTTACTTTTTTACCTTTTTTCCATAATTTTATTGAGAAAAAAATAGCAATGAGACAGTTTCAAAACTAATTGGTAGGACAGTTTCAATAATTAACACATTACATACATTCTTCTTAGTGGTTAATTGCTGTACAAGATGCGGACTTTATATCCTATTTACAAACACTATTACAACAAATCCCTCTATTCATTAAGAGAATGCAACTATATATCAATCCTAACCATTTTGAATACACAGATACAATATGGATATTCATCTGTATCATCTTTTTTTGTTAAGTTCTGTTATTTGAATATTATAGTTGTGTTAACTCAGCAAAATATTCTAAAAAAATTCAGGATTCCATAATAGTATTGGGTATTCCGCTTCACTGGCAATGTCAGAATTGTTGACTGGAGTCCCATACAGCTCAACATAACAGCGTGGGTTTACTTCTTACACTTTGATTTTATACTTTTCTGCTCGATGGTTAAGACCATAGTAAACCAGGATGAACGCAACAAGAATTGTAGCTTTTGGGTCTGATAAGATCAGTGAAATCCCCTCAGAATTTATCCTGAGATCCTGTACCTCACATTGTAGAAAATTTGTCAGTGTCAGCCATGTGGATGAGTCATGACCATTTCTTGGTCAATGTGCTCTGTGAAAGCCTGAGAGAAAGTTTTCTCTCCATGTGACTCTCCTTAGGCACCCTCTACATCATCAATCACTTTCTCTTTGTCCCCATAATCTCCTTGATCAGAAAATTTGGAACACAACCGAGTTACATCATTCTGGTCTTCTTACGGGCTACTTGTCATGACATGCCAGTTGCTGATGTGCTATCCCTTGGGTAGATGAGTGTTCAAAAGGATGGTGTGGTGAACGAAGTCAAGAGACAGGAAAAGGAATGTTGTGGGACTGTGTTGTTTCAAGGTGGTATATGGTTAGATTTTTGGACCTATGTGTAAACATAACAATTATACAATTTGTTCTGGCTATTTTTAAAATATTTTCTAATTTTTAAATTTTTTTCATGATATTATGTAGGGACTTAAAGTTCAACATATCAATACCTGATGTAAAATACCTGTTCCATGTTATGCCTAAGGTGTTTGTTATTCAGACAGATAGTGAAGTTAAGCTTTACAGCCTAGGTTGTATGGTAATAACAAAAGCTTCTCTTCTGGAGAGTTAACAACCTAAGAATGCAGATCAAAATTAGAGAGAAAAGAAGGCCGCAAGGAAAGCCAACATTTTGGTCTCACTTTTTTTTAAAATTGTGTTATACCTTTCTATTTGTTTCTTCTTTTGAGTTCTTATACCAGGAAAACCATGCGTATTTACATATGTGGGCCTTTTGCATTTCACTTATGAGTATATCTTCATGTAGCATCCACTTCCATGTAAAGGCTCCAAGTTTATCATTGTTTATAGCTGAGTAACACTCGATTGTACAAAAATACCACAACTGTTTCAACCGTTTGTCATGTGACGGGCGTATTGGTTGTTTCTAAGTTTTGACTATCACAAATTGTGCTGCTATAAACATAGGTACACATATATTACTATGATATGACCTTTCCATTCCTCCAGGAAAATTCTCAGAAATTCAGTAGCATAGGAAGATAGAAAGTTAACTCCCAAAAGTCAATAGCATACCTCTACACAGATAACAAACACACTGAGAGGGAAATTAGAGAAACAATATCTTTTAAAATAGCACCACGGGAAATAGAATACCTTGGAATTTATCTAATTAAAGAAGTCATAGATATTTTCAAGGAAAATTGCATTACTCTGAAAAAAAGATCATAAAGGATTTCAGAAAATGGAAAGTAATTCCCTGTTCCTTGGTAGGAAGAACCAAGATAGTGAAGATCGCCTTACTCCCAAAACTGTTGTACAGATTTAATGTATTCTGTATCACAAACCCAACAACATATGGCCCAGACATAGATAAATCATTCCTAATATTTATTTGGACACTGAAAAAACCTAGAATAGCAAAGGCAATTCTGGCCAACAAAGACAAACAGGAGGTGTAACAGTTCCTGAGTTGAAGTTATACTACAATGGTACTGCTATGAAATCATCATGGTATTGGCAAATAAATAAACCTGAGGATCAATGGAATGGATTAGAAGATGCAGAGGCCTCAACGAACACATTCAGCCACCTGATCTTCGTCAAAGGGGTGAAACATACTCACTGGAAGAAAGATAGCCTCTTTAACAAATGGTGCTGGATAAACTGTATCTCTACATGCTGTAAACTAAAACATGAACAAGATCTATCACCATGCAGTAAGGTATTCTCAAAAATGGATTAAAGATCTGAACATTAAAACAGAAACACTAAAATCCTGGAGGCCAAAGTTAGAGGAACTGTTGAAGATATATTGGGAGGCAAAGAGTCCATGAACAATAATCAAATTGCAGGGATAATACTTGAAAGAATTAACAACTGGGACCACCTCTTATTGAGAAGCTTTTGCAAGTCAAAAGAAATTACCAACAAAGTGAAAACACATACCAAGTATTTCCAAAAGATCTTAATTAATAGACACTCAGACAAAGGTCTGCTCTCTAGAACTTTTAAAGAACTAAAAAACATGAAGGCCCCTACATTAAAAGACCCAAGCAAGAAATGGGCATCCGAGACAAGCACACACTTCTCAGAGGATGAAATTAAAGAAGCGAATGAATATATGAACAAATGCTCACTAGCCATTCATGACATTCAAATTAAAACAACACTGAGATACTGTGTCACCCCAGAAAAAATGTCTCTCATAAAGAAATGAACCGGGCTGGTGTGATGGCTCAGTGGTCTAAAGCACCTACTTAGAACAAGCTTAGCAAAGCACAGGGACCGCGGTTCAATCCCCCAGCACCACATGCCAGCCAGCCCCG
>NW_004524679.1:1809287-1818730 GCF_000260255.1 Octodon degus | reverse complement strand
ATGCAGTGTATTATTTCTTGAAACTGTACTTCCGATTTGATTTGAAACTGTCTCATTGCTATATGTTTATCAATAAAACTGTAGAAAAAAAAAAGAATCTAAATCCAGAAAAAGAAAAAAAAAAGTTATTCAACTACTGAGTTTGAAGAAAATTATTGCCATGAGTTGTCTCTAGATGTCCCCAGAAAGCTCTATTCACTCATAGCTGGAGCATTTTCGTGATTGCTGAATCTATGCTGTATGATGTTGGGATTAAGGGTATTTGATTCTAAATTAGAAATCTGAATATAATTTTCTTATTTCTGAGTTGCACAAACAAATGTCTATAAGCCAACATGGTGTGAAAGGAAAATTAGGTGTGAAAGGAAAAATATGCTTTCAGCTCACTACCTTTGGTCTGATCTCAAAAGTTATCACAGCCATAAAATCAAACATGCGTCTGTTGTGAAAAATCAAAATAATTGTGTATCAGTATTATTTAAGATTTTAAGATATTTACTTCTACCATTTTAGAAATGCTAAAACAGCTTTAGCTACAATTTAGCCCAAGTTCCTTAATTCTAACAAATTCTTATGTGATTTTATGAACGATGCATTTTATTTAAAATTCAAGGCTTGAAAAAGAGGAAAGTTTCACACAAATTTATTGCATCCAAGTACTTTAGTATTTGCAACAAGTTAATTGTCTCTCCAGAAACACCAATACTGAAGGCAAAATATGAATGCACATGATATTTTTACACCATGTATACACAACTGCATAATTGTGTGCAGATGTATGCATAATTTTATTATGTTATCTAATAAAAAAATTTCACTCTGGGCCAGTTTTGGTGGTCCATGCCTGTAATTCCTGCACTTAGGAGGCTGAGACAGTAGTATTCAGTTAGTTAGAGTCCAGGCAGGGCTATATAAATGAATTGAAGGCCAGCTTGGGCTACATAGTGAGATCCTGTCTCAAAAATAATGCAAAAGAAAAGCCAAACAAAAAGGAGCATCTCACTCAAAACAATATGAAAATATAAAACTAACTTTAAGAATTAAATGTGATTTTAAAATTTTGAAAGTTGTTTAGTGCACTAAACTACTATAAAAAGTATATGTATCCAAATCCCATGGCTAAACAAGATGTGTATATTAGTCACTTAGATATTTAATTCAATTTATATATTTCATAAAAGCATTTTGAAGTGAGTGGAAACACACAATTGAGATAAAATTTAATTCCTCCAAAAAGTACTCACAAGTGTTTTATTTTTATTCACAAATACAGGAAGAAAATTAAAAATATGTTCCAAAAATTCTTGTCAATTATGCAGAAATACAATTAGGTAAATTTTTTGGTGATTTTTCTTTCCTTTCTTTGAGACAGGATCTCCCTATATAGTTCAGGCTTATCTTCAATTCACTATAGTAAGAAGCGAAGGTGGGCCACACACTTACAAAAATCCTTCTGCCTCAATATCCTGGACGTGTTAAAAGCATAAGCATGCATCACAACCCCCAGCACAATCAGATAATTTGTAAGATAAAACCATGATATGTTTTCCCATACTCCAACACAAAAATCATCATAATTTAAGATGTCTAATAGGTACCTAAATACAAAACAAAATTTCTATACTCACATTTAAATTGATAGATTTTTTAAACATTATCAGACTATCAGAGATATTTCAGGTTATAATACATATTATTTTCACCAAAGTAGTTGCTCAGATTACAATATATAGGTATGCAAGATTGATCAAATTATTACTTACTCTTACTTTATTTTTTAAAATTAAATGAGTCTTTATTTTGGAATGACTTTAAATGCACAGAAAACTTGCAGACAGTACAAAGGATTCCCTTCCACACTACACCTGGCCCCTTCCCTCTACCACAGGTCAAAAATCACCTTGTTTAAAGCCAACAAACCAACATCAGTATAAAATTTACTAAAGTACAGATCAGTTGTCCTATGAGCTGGACTCCTCTTCTGCACACAAAGCAAGGTATCACTTAGCACTTAATGTCACTGCACTGTATCTCTTTTCAGCCTGATTTCTAAGGTAAGAAACACAATGTGCTTGTTCCCAGGTGGAGTAAGATCAGGTCTAACTTGTTCTGCAGCCTTCAAGGATCTTCTGCTCCACAAGCCCCTCTGGAACATCTGCCTGCCAAACTATTACACCAGTATGGACAATGATGCCCCTGCTTCCACCCTGCCACCTCATATGCTTCTTCTTAAATCCAGAGTCTGTGTCTCAGTGACTTAGACTGCAAGAAGAGTGGGTGTGACCCGGGGTTTTACCCAGAGACTTTCTCATGAAGGAGATACAGCAAGTCTGGGTGTCAAATGTGCCCCAAGTTCTCTGCACTTCCTCCTGTCTGGAGGTGCAATTTGATTTGCACCCTTGAATATGGGCAAACTCTTACAATTTTCCCTGAACAAAATGATTTAGAAGAGAGATCATAGATACACCACACGGAAGAGAACCACACCACCTGTAAAACAGCCTGACACCTGCCAGACAAGGATGTGACGCTGTGCTAAACTATCTCAGCTGAAGTGACAGATGCCTGTGGTCCCTTGGAGATCTCAGGCAAGGCCAACAGGAAGGCCCAGAACAGCCCAGCCCATATTGGCCATCCAGAAATTCTGGGAAGTCCAGAAACTTCTAGTTGTTGAATTTGGGTCTTACTTTAAATAAAGCTTATTAATTCTCATTCTTTTAATCTTTTATTCTTATGTCTACCAACAGATGAATGGATGAGGAGGAAATGTGGCATAAATATATGCAGAACTCAACAAAATAAGAAGGTATAAAATTCTGATACATGCTGTAAGATGGATGAACTCAAAATCGTGGTAAGCTCATTTCAAGACTGTTTTTTTATATATTGTCTAAGCTCACTTGATCACTATTTCAATAGTTAAATACATCATCTCATTTTATCTCTCACCTCCCATTCACAAATTCATGCTTTCCTTATCTCTGACATTTTCCCCTCACACATTCTCCTATCTCTTAGCTGTTCTATCAGCTTCTGATTTGTAATCTTTATTCCTCTCCCTTTCTATCTCTTCCTTAACTTTATACATAAAATGTTAAGAGATATCTAAAGGCTGCATTATGTTACCATTTCAAGTGTGGTTTCCCCTTCACCAGCGGTTATTTTGGAGGATTTCTAAAATTAGTGTCTCTGTTAAGAAATTGATTGCACTAAATCTCTTTGTATCTTTTTCAATGTCAACTTAAAGTGTCTCTCCCAGGATTTTCATCATTTCCCATCTCAAACACTAATAAATCTCCTCACTCTCCTCTACTTTTCTGATAAATAAAAGCTTCTTTAAGAATTATCTTTCCTGGGGCCAGGGAGATGGCTCCGTGGAATAAGCTCTTCCCTGCCAAGTGCAAGGGCCTGAGTTCAATCCCCGGTTCCAAACAAAAAAAATATTTTTCCTGTTGTTCTGGTTTAACATGTATTTGTTCATAAGCAGTAGTATATGAAGGATAGTGATCATTTTTGTTTCTATATTGTCTCATGTCAAATACCAGGATTTTTCATGATTTAAAGTCTTTATTCCTGTCTTCTAAGAAAGACTCTCTGTGAGTTTATAGCTTGCGTTCCATCATCTTGAAGAATTTCTACATTCTGCTCATAAAACTTTTCTTGCTCTTTACTCTCACACATAATCATACAAACTCTTTCCTTCCCTCGATGTTTACAGGTACAAAAAATAATCTTGCCAAAAAATACTTTGTCCTCTTTCTTTTTCTGGTGTAACATTTTAATCTCCTTTTGTTTTCTTCAACTTTCTTCTTTGTTTAAAAAAAAAACTTTTTTCTGTTATCTTATCCCTCATAATTTTCTTTACCGCTATTAATCTTTCATATCTCTAGGTTCGTGAAACACTGTAAAACTCGTTAAACTGTTTTAGCAGTTCACAACCTCTAAGTTATGAATCAAAATTTGATTGATTCTTTGGACTTTGTATTACCTCCAGCAGTTCTCTCTTTGCAACTCAGTGCTAGAAACAAATATTCTTTTTAAAAAATATGTTAATTATGTGTCTGTGCACTAATACAAATTCAAAAGTAAAGATAACTCAGGGAGAATAAATTGACTTACTAAATAGAGCTCTACTAAATGTCAGAATTTTCATCCATACTGATCCACAATATATATAAAGAAGTAAAAGAATAAGGATCGGGCTGGTGAGATGGCTCAGTGGTCTAAAGCACGTACATAGAACGAGCTTAGCAAAGCACAGGGACCACGGTTCAATCCCCCAGCACCACATGCCAGCCAGCCCCGCCCCCTGGTGGGCTGAGCTGGAGACACACACACACACACACACACACACACACACACACACACAGACACTCACACATAAATAAATAAAATTTAAAAAAAAAGAATAAGGATCAAATATAGCAAGGAGATACCTCAGAAATCTACAGATTCAAAAACCTGATGGAGATTCTCAGTATCATTTCCTCAACCATCTAGTGTATGTAAAAATATGGTTTTGCCCCTGCCATGTTTCCTATCTTTTCTCCTTGCCCTCTCTTTGTTGTTTAATCCTTAAGTTCTCTCTTTACATTGAGTTGCATTATAACAGCCTATTTTGATTTCTTCTTTTGAATTCTTACACTAGGGAGACTATAAGATATTTACACATGTGGGTGGTTTATTTTACTTATGAGTATATCTTCAAGTGCCTATTACTTATATATGGGGATTCAATGAATAACTGAGAAGAACAAAAGTATACAAAGTAATAATTATTGTAACTGTCATAGTAAACTGTTTTGAAACTGACTCAGTGGTACTTTTTTCTCAATAATATATATATATATATATATATATATATATATATATATACTGTTGCCCAAAAGATGATCTCATGAGTACCATAATGTGGGAAGTCTAAGGCAAAAAACTTAAAAACTAAATCTTTGAACAGATCATAAAATAATGTAGAAAGAAATTACCAATATATTCCATGAGCTCGAAGAGGATATAAGCAGATAAAAAATTAATCAATCACATTTCCCATTAGATTAAAGAAGGCAATCTGATTGAATTGGAGATAATGATGAGAAATATGAATGACCACCTTAGTAAAGAGGTACAGATTCGCCCAGGCAGCTAGCACATGTCTAGAAACACATCACTTGAAAAGTTTACACAGGAGGATACAAGTTCAAATCAAGCCAAGGCAATTGAGTAACTGAGGAAAATCCACTTTCAAAAGAAAAAAATAAATAAAGACAAAACCAAACAAGAGATAAGTAGAAAAAAAAGCTATGTAGTTCAGTGTAAAAGCCCTGAGATCAATATCTAGAAAGAACAAAAACAGCAAAATATATGTTATGAAAAACAATGGAGTAGAAATCCTGGGAATACTAATCTTAATGGAAAGCCATGCTGGCAGGTTGAACTCAATGTGGAGAGATTACTAGGACTTGAAGACATGAATGGTGTCACTGGTACTTTGGTTCTTATCAATAACTTGTAATGTAAAGCATAACTAGAAGAAATAAATTGTTTTCTCTTATGGGATAGCACGGTACCAGGGAATCCTCAACAAGTCCTAGCTTGTGTATAGTATATTAAAGAAATGATCTGAAGAGAAAAAACTCTTTGCTTCAAAACATGTCAAGTACAACATTCAATAAGTTTCAAAGCACTTTAATAAAAAAGATGAATGTAGTATATCAGTTACTCAGTGATACTCTAAAAACACCAATGCATGAAAAGTTGATCCAAGAGCTGGATGATGTAAAAATACCAAACTGATGAATTACTTGAGTCAAGGAAGGAGTGGAAAATAAAACTAAAGTTTTACAAATCTTTCAGCAAAAATCATTACATAAAATATCCCAAATAGAGACAGAGATGTGCATGCACATAAATGACGTTCTTTTCCCCAGTAAAATTGATTAGAGAAAAAAATACTCATTAGAATACCATAGTCAAAATTCTGGAATTTCGTAATAAAGGTAGAATGAAATCCAATAGAAGCTGACGTCCCTTTAGTTCCCAGAAGTGCCTCCTCAGAGAGTGGTGGAGGCCGTGATTCGGTTGTGGTGAATGCTGGTGGAGTGCTGTGTCTGCAGGCCCACTGAGTTCACCAAAGTTGAGGTTCACAGAGGACATGGTATGTGGTCTGGGGGCAGATATGGGGCTGAAAGACTTGCCAGAGAAGGAGTAGTTCCTCTGAATCATCCGAGTGATGGTTACCATGGACTACCTAACACTGTGCCAGAGAATGCACAACAAAGGGAAAACAGACCCCGACTACTAGGTAAGCCTGGTAAGCAAAGTTTCAGTACATATTATAATGAATTTGGTTACCAAGATGATGACAAGGGCCATAGATTTTCTCACCATTCAAGAAGTGGTCCTACTCGGAAAAGAAATGTCTGGCTACCTGAATTCAAAATATAATCATTGCTCGAACTGCCAGATTGATTACAAACATAAAACAGATGATATTACAAGCAAAAGCATGAACATTCCCCATTATATGACAGACGAGTCTACTCACACAAGGCATCCTTATTTTTTTCAAAAATCAACCATAGGCCAAAACAACCATGGAGTACTTAATACTATGTCAAAGAAAAAACCACACCGGGAAAAGAGAACTCTATAGGTAAGCAAACATGTTAAAAGAAGCTACTGTAGATATAATGATGATGTTGATTACAGAGATGATGACCAGTGCAGCTGGTATTCTCTTCATAGAAGCATCCATCCACCTAAGAGAGGATATAAATCTAGCTATGTAAGCTCAAGATATGATCACCCTGCAATCCACCAGAGGGATTACAAGCATATGGGATGGGACATGGGAAGAAAATGTGCCCACCCTTCCCATGATACAAGAGACAATCCTCCTTATACAAGGGATCCTCCTCTTCTCAGAGGATATAAGGATTCTCCACACAGCAGATCTTTCTCCAGTGTTAGTGGTGAATGTTCTCAAGTTCAAAGCAAACCATACTCTTTCCACCAGCGTCAGCATAGAAATGCAGTGGAACAGGTCTCATCTTGGAAAATGTCAAAATACACTTCACTCCCTAGCCCAACAGCAGGGCTATCATCAAATGTGTTAGAGAAAACCAGCAGGAAAGCAGAAAAAGAACGTACAGCAGCTGTAAGCACTTGGTCCGTGCAAAACGTGGAAAGATCAGCGGAGAGCAACTTGCTGGGGATATCTGAGTGCCAGGTAGTACCTACTGCACCATTATTGACTGAAAAATGGGAGAATCCAGAGAACCAAGCATCATACAACACAGAATTACTTATACATAGTCAGTTCAACAGGTACTCAAAAGCAATTGTGTCAAAAATAAAAGAGATTGAACAGGCTTACCAAGAATACTGCAAAAGTTTCATGATGATGGTGAGCAAGCTGATTGAAAACGATCCTTCCTTAGAAATGTCTGTACACTTTGCAATGAAGCAGCATCTACATGAAATGGGAAATAAGTATGCAAAAGAATTTGAGCACTTCATTGCAGAGCATAATACTTCTACTCAAGATTTTGGAGAGTACATTTAGAAGACTTTCAAAAGTTGTCAGGCACAAAATTGTTTAGAGATAATTTGGAATGTCCATGATGAAGAGAAATATTTAAAATTTGCAGTATCCAATAAACATCTATCACCATCTGTTTAAAATGCTTTAATTAGAGTATTTTCTACCTGCATAGTGTATTAATGTACATTCATCTTGTATCCACAAAATGATGTTTAGTTAATTGGTAAACTTTGAAAAAGCATTCATTGGGGGCAAGCTTCTGTGCTTACTCATGTTACTTGATATCCCAAGTGTGAGTTTGTTTTGTCAAGAATGTCACTGCCATGTTAGAGATCATTCCACCTAAATATTCGTCGTCTGTTTACATCTTATAGAGTGATACCATGCGGATGTATTTCATTTCTGGGTTGTTATTTTTATTCCATTTTTGCTTGATATTCTTAGCCTTTATGAAGTTTAATAGGTAAAGTTTACTATCATAATATTGTCAGTACTTTGGCAGCTTAAATGATATTTGTTTGAGAATAATTTTCACTGCGTGATAAAACAGTGTCTTAGTGCCTGTGAAAGATATCAGAGGAAAATATTCTTAGTAAATTAATGCACTTGTCCCTTCCATTAAAATAATCCTAAAGCTCTGTACGCTAATATACTAGTTTCTTAGAAAAGACTAAGGGGAATAATCTAAGATGGAAGGCATGGAGTATTTGCAAACACTTTTGATCAAATAAGGAAGAAAATAGATACATGAGTGCTCAGAATTATTTTCATAAACACATACTCTGAACTTATAAGAGTGATTAATAAAATGTGTAGAATGAAATCATTTTCAGACTTCTTTGGGGGTACTTTGTGGTCTGTGACTTCTTTGTTCTGGTGATTTGAGAGAGAGTCTTTCCTATGTGTTGCTGGAAAAAAAACACAGAAAAATAGGCAGTAAATCAAGCACAGTAGCCCTTCATAAGCAGTCTGGGGAAGTAGTACTTCATGAGTGAGCCATCAAATAATGGGTTAGTTAACAATCTTCACTTGGACGAATGGGATAGTTCATTCATTTCATAGTCATTTCCACTACCCCAAAGATACTGAACAAAAAATACATAAATTTGTGCTATTAGTTAATAAATAGTGTTTTGTTATTAGTATTTAATTTGTTGACTTCTTATCTGTCCATTCCCTATTCCTTTGACATTACTTTGTGTGGCCCCTTAATAGAATCTACAGAGGTTATCCAAAGCACAATAAAAGTATATTTAAAGTGGAAATACTTGTATACATTTCATGAGTTTTAAGCCTCTTAATACATATTCAAATTTAAGAAGTTATAAACTAATTTATTTTTATGAATTTTTTTCTTTATTGGTGGAACTGTGTATTGAACTGAGTCACTTGCGCTTGCCAGGGAAGCGCTTATTACACTGAGCCTTCTCTCTGGCCAGTTTAAAATAATTTATGACGTTTGATTTTTTTCAAAGTTTACTAAGTGAGCCCATCTTAAATTTTTATGCTTTCCTTTGAGATATATTACTTATCTTTTCTGAAATATAATCCAAATGATAGCCCTTCTGCTATTTCTGGTAGATTTCTTTTAGAGGAACGACTATTGGAATAGTCTTTAGAAATGCTCTTAAGGGGGCCAGGGAGATGGCTCAGTGGAATAGGTGCTTCCCTGGCAAGCACAAGGGCCTGAGTTCAATCCCAATCAAATCGGAAGTACAGTTTTCAACAAATAGTACACTGCATATATTCTTCTTAGTGGTTAATTGCTGTACAAGAAGTGGACTTGTGATCCTATTTACAAATACCATCAGAACAAATCATTCTATTCATTAAGACAATGCAACTCTATATCTATCCTAACCTCTTTGAATACACAGATACAAAATGGACATTCATCGGT
>NW_004524679.1:1793430-1801118 GCF_000260255.1 Octodon degus | reverse complement strand
AAAAAAAAGAATAATTGGACATCAACTTGAATACTATCATTTTTTGGTTTTCTCTTATAACTCTTGGTAGGGTTTCAAATATTACATTGAATAGAACAAGTGAGAGTGAATACAATTTATTCATTACATAATTTTCCCGGACTGTTTCAGTAATCTGTCACTTGATATCATGTTAGCAGTGGGTTTGTAGTAAGTGGATTTTTTCATTTTAGAATGGAGCCCTTTATTATATTTTCATCATGGGTTTTTTCAAAGCATGAAAGGATACAGACTTTTTCAAAGAAATTTTTTTGCATGTGTAGAGGTGATTATGTATTTTTTAAATGTTTTATTGTATGCTTAATTACATTTGTATAAGTATGTTGAACCATGATTACATTCCTGGAGTAAAGATAATTTCATCATTGGTGTAGATAGGATTTGCATTGGAAACAATTTAATGCAAATTGTTATAGGATAACTTTATAGTAGTCACACAATGAGTCAGATAAAAAGCAAAAAGAAATGCAGGAAATCTTTCCACACATTAAAAATTAAAAGCACATAGCTGAGGGCCTGAACCCGTGGTGACATCCTGCATGAGTCCATCTTAGGACATGGAGCCCATGAAAATGTGCCTCCTCAACGAATTCAACTGGAGGCCTTGAAGCCCCAACAACGTTTCGTGTAATTGTGTTTCACAGCTTTGTGCTTGGTGCACCAAATGTCAGTGTTGGATGCTAGAAAGACTGTTCCAGCTGGAGGAAGGATCTGCGCCAGCAGGCAGAGCGGTGTGAAGAGGAGACAGGAAGAAATGCTTAAGGTGAGAACAACAGCTCCTCCTAAAAGTACTACAGCCACCCTCAGTGACAAGGAGATCCTAAAATCCTCCTTTAATAAGAACAACTGAGTTTCTAGCAGAGAAGCTAGCATTACAAGCTTCTCCAGTATACAGAACAGTGCGGCATCTTCTTCTCTAGATCCAGGAAGCAATACTCAAAGGGCCAGAGATCCCCCGAAATGTACTGTAGACATTCCCAGTAACGAGAAGGTTCTGAACTACTTTAATAATGAGAATGGCTGAGTTCATATCAGGAAAGCCAGCATGACAAACTTCTCCAGGACAGCCACCAGTACCACTTCTTCCTCTAAGTTCTCCTTTTCATGCTGTTGACAACAAGCGGAGATGGGCCTCTCACACTCAATACTGTGCTGACTCAGTTCTGCTTAGTGTTACAAAATGACCATCAGTTATCAATCCACCAAATTATTATTTGTTGATGACATGTTACTCTAGGCTAAAGACCACAACCTTCTCACCAAAATAGTTCTAGATTTAATAACATTGTATATTATATTAGTAGGAAGCAAAGTCATTACTCATATATCACAGCATTCACATACAAAAATAAAAAAGCCATAATGAAAGAAATTAAGGAAACATGTCATAATAGCATCAAGATAGATTTTTTTTTTTCCCCCGGGACCGGGGATTGAACTCAGGGCCTTTCGCTTGCCACGGAAGCGCTTATTCCAGTGAGCCATCTCCCCGGCCCCAAATAGCATCAAGATAAAGGAAAAACTTATAAATTAGTCTAACAAGGGAAATGCTAGTAATTTACATTCAAACTATAGTACCCAAAAAGAGAAATTGAAGAGGAATTATAGAAATGAAAGAATAGGGTGGGGGAAATAGATCAGTAGAGTAAATATTTGCCTGGCAAGTGCATGGTCTTGTGCTCAATCACTGGACAGAAAAAATAATAAGATAGTGTTTGTTCTTAGAAAGGTAGAGGTGAAAATGGTCACAGTTCCAAAACTCTCACATTCATTTAATGTCAGTACAATGAAAATGCTTCAAAGAACTAGAGAAAAAATTTACAAATGCATATGAGCCAGAACAGATCTAAAATAAGAGACAGTGGGGAGACGGCTCAGTGGAATAAGCGCTTCCCTGGCAAGTGCAAGCAAGGTCCTGAGTTCAATCCCTGGTTCCACAAAACATAAAATAAGAGACAGAATCATGGCCAAAAATATAGAGCAGGTAAGACAGGGTCCCAGAATTAAAATTATGCTAAAAAGCTATTATGATAAAACAGCAAGCTTCTGACACAAAAATACCAAGGGAACAAAGAAGCCTAATAGAAGAACAAAAGAACCTCCATACATACTTAGCTAACTTACTTTTGGAAAAGAGGCTAGACTACTTCACTAGAGAAAAGTAGCTTTTCTTTTACTTTCTTTAGTACCGAGGATCAAAATCAGGACCTTACACTTGCTAGGCAAGCACTTATGTCTCTGAGCTATCTCCCTAGCCCAAAAACAGCATTTTGCCTAAACATCACTGAATAAACTGGCTTTTTATATGACAAATTTTAAACCTCAACCCATATCTCTCATTATACATTAAAAAATGAAAAATAAAACAAAACGAAAATGGATGTAAGATATAAATGTTAAAGCAGAAACACTTATTCTCATTGAAGGTAGAATATTGTAGTTTGCTTCTAGCTGGTAGTCAACATACACCTTTCATCCATTTATTGTTCTGTTATATAATATTCATGTTTGCAAAGATTCGGGAATTCTTTCTTTTTTATAAATTTTATTGAGGAAAAAATTGCAATGTGAATACTTCAAAACAGGTTGGTAGGAGATTTAAAACAACTAATACATTGCATATTGTGGCCTTTGTAGCATTTATTCATAGCACAAGATGCAGACATGATATCCTGTCCAAACACTATTATTACAGATTGTTCTACTTATTGAATTATGAGAAAGTAGCTATATAATTACCCTAACTCTTTTGTATATCCAGATACAAAATTGTCCTTCATTTATATCACCTTCATTTGCTCATTTTTGTCAGATATGAGTATTCTATTGCCATTCAAATATTATAGGTGCAAGAATTCAGCAATATATTCCAATATAGTCCAGTGCTCCACAATAGGAGTGGGTTATCCACAGGACTGGCAATGTCTGAAGACTTGAGGATTCCATAGCTCAGCATATTAGAAAAGCTTCTCTTTTCATACCTCATTTCTATACTGTTCTGCTGGATTGTTATGACCAAGATGAAGCAGGAACTATATAACAAAACATGTAACTTTTGCATCTTACACAGTCAGTCAAGCACCTTCAGGAGTTATCCTGAAACCTTGTAACAAAATTTGTAGATCTTTTAAAGGGTCAGCTATGTGGATGTGTCACAGACATTGCTTGATGAAATTGCTCTCTGAGAAAGCCTGAGAGAATGGGTTCTCTCCATGTGACTCTCTTTAGGCACACATACATCATCGATCATATTCCTCTGTGGCCCCATAATCACCTTGATTCGAAAATTCAGGTCACAACTGAGTTACATGATGTTACAGTACAGGTTCTCCTATTCCTGAGTCCTCACTGACCTTGAAATGCTGGGGCCAAAATGTGGGGTGTCCTTGAATCCTTTCTTTTTCTCTAATTTTTGTTCTGCAATGTTAGTTTGACAACCCTCCTGAAGAGAAGCTTATTATTGCCCTACAATATATGCAGGTGGGTTCAACCTCACTATTTGAGTATCAAACATCTTAGGCCTAAGATGGAACATCTTTAAAATTTTACTTTAGTTAATCTCTGGACCTAATTGGTATGTAATGACAAGCAGTAAATATATAGAAGAGCAGAACGACAGGCATTCCAAGCATGACTCCACAATTACACATTGCTATCTTTGGTGCAGTCACTCAGTTCACACGTAGCAGCATATATACTTAGGGTGAGAATCTCATTGAGTAGTGGCTAGATTAAAAAACCTGCTGAATATTTTCAGGATCATTGCCTTACCCATGTTGTATGTACAAATGTATGCCTTTGCCCCTGTCATGTTTCATAGCTTTTCTTCTTCCCTTCTCCTCGTTGTGCAATCCTCAAGCTCTCGCTTTCCTTTTAATTTTGATAAAACCTTCTTTTGTATTTCTTGTTTTGAAATATTATATTAGGAAAGCTATATGATATTTACACATGTGTGTCTGGGTTTTTCCCTTATGAGTATATCTTCAAGTGGCATCCACTTCAATAAAAAGGCTTCGAGTTTATCATTCTTTATAGCTTAGTAATAATCCATTGAATAAAAATACATTTTTTTCACCCATTCTTCAGGGGATGAGCATCTTTCTTGTTTCCAAGATTTACCTGGGAAAATTCCTAGGAAGGGAATAGATTTTTTGGATGGGATTTCTAGTACTAGTTTTTTGAAGCAGTCTCCACATAGATTTCTATAATAATTGTACCAGTCTACATTCCCACCAGCTGTGAAAAACGGTTCTTTTTTTGCCACAGTTTCTCCAACTTTTGTTGTTGGTGGATTTGTTTGTGATAGCCATTCTTTCTTTGGTGAGATGGTATCTCAGTGTTGTTTTTATTTGCATTTCACAGATGGAAAGTGATGTAGAGCATTCTTTTATATATTTATTTACTTCAATAATTTCATCTTAAGAGAAGCATGTGTTAATCTCAGATGCCCATTTCTGCATTGGGTCTTTAAACTATAGTATGCTAATATTTTATAGGTCTTTATTCTACATAACAGATCTTTGTTTGAGTGTTGATTTGTGAAGATTTTTTCCATCCTTGTAGGTTGAATTTGACTTTTTTGTAATTTCTAATGATGTGCAAACACTTCTCAATAACAGGAGGTCCCAGTTCTTAACTTTTTCCAGTGTTACCCGTGCGATTTGACTTTTGTTCATGAATGTGTGCCTACTCTTATGTCTTCAAGAGTTCCTCTATTTTCTCTTCCAGGACATTTAGTGTTTCTGTTTTAAAGTTTAAATCTTTAATCCAGTTTGACTTTAGCTTAGTGCATGATGATAGACCTAGGTCAAGTTTTAGTTTTCGGCATGTAGAGAGCCAATTTTTCCAGCACAATTTGTTAAAGAGGCTTTCTTTCTTCAAGTAAGTGTGCTTGGCCCCTTTGTTGAAGATCAGTTGGCCGAGTGTGTTTGTATAGGTTTCTGCAACTTCTAATCTATTCCTTTGATCCACAGGTCTATTTTATTGCCAGTACCATCCTGATTTCATCACAGTAGCTTTGCAGTATAATTTTAACTCAGGAATTATAATGTCTCCTGCCATGACTTTGTTGTCCAAGATTGCCTTTGCTATTCTAGGTCTTTTGTGCTTACAAATAAATTTTGGAAATGATTTTGTCTAGGTATGGGAGGAATGTTGGTTGTAGTTTTACAGGGATTGCATTAAATTGGTACAGCAATTTTGGGAGTATTGCCATCTTCACAATGTTGGTTTTTCCTATTCTGTAACAGAGAATATCCTTCCATTTTCTGAAATCCGCTACGTTCTTTTTTCTGAGTACTGTAGATTAATGTGAAAAGATTTTTGACCTTAGTTAGATGAATTCCAAGGTATTTTCATTTTCCACCATGATATTGTAAATTATATTGTTTTTCTAATTTCCCTCTCAGTGTGTTTGTTGTCTGTATAGGAATGCTACTGACTTTTGGATATTGATTTTGTATCCAGCTATGCTACTGAATTTGTGTATCACTTCTAGTAGCTTCTTGCTGTAGTTTTCTGGATCTTCCCAGTGAAGTATTATTTCATCTGCAAATAATGATAATTTAACTTCTTCTTTACATATTCTTATTCCTTTTAATTCTCACTTTTGCCTAATGGCTCTAGCTAATGCTTCCAGAACTATATTGAATAGGAGGAGAGGTAGAGGAGATCCTTGTATTCTACCAAATTTGAGAGTAAATGATTTTAGTTTTTACTCAATTAGAACTATGTTAGCAGTTGTATTGTCATATATGGCTTTTATCAGATGGAAGTAAAGGCCATCTATTCCAATCTTTTGAAAGGCAGACTGCAGAGTGGTTGTGGGAGTCCAAAGGTCACAGAAGAGGGTTCCACCCAAGCTGCTCCTGGTCTTGAATCGGACAGGTCCAACTATCTAGGGTAGCAGGAAGCTTTTCCACACACTCACCTGGCCTGAGCTAGGGCTGGAAGTCACATTTGTCTTTTTAGAAATTAACCAAGTTGCATTCTCTTCATCTTATTTTTGTGAAACCTAAAGCTAATATTACAGCGGAGTATTAGAGTTGGAGTGCCTGTGCAAATTACATAAACATAAATGAAACATACCAACTTGAATTTGGCAATAATTAAAATGCCAAACATGTAAGAAAATAAAGCATTGAAGTCTACTTATTACAGTTTTCTTTTATTAAATTAAGATGAGTAAAATGAGTTTTCAAAAAATATATATAGTTCCCCCTCAAAAAAGATCAAATATGACATAACAAGTCCAAGAAAACTTGTTATTGTAAGCTCTAAGGTTAGTCCACTCAACTTACAGTTCATCCTATTGTAGATATGATACAGGTTTCCTACTTGCCTCATTTGATATTTTTAAGTGGGGAGTGCTGAATTCAGAGCTATTTCCATGGGAAATGTTGGGAAGTTTCTGTATTGCTAAAAAATGTGGGAAAGTTTGCAGAGCTTTAGATGCCTCTGTGTTCTGTTCTTAAGAAATGTGAAGCCTAGTGTGATTTGCATTATTCATTAGCAAATTGGAAGCTAAAAGACTGGTTATGCAAGAGTACATTGTAGTATCTTCTTCAAAAACTTGTTTGTAGAGTTCATTGACCTATTCTTTCATGTAATTATTAGGCATAAAACTAGAGAATAGTTGTTTATAAAAGAACATACTTCTTTCTTGAAATTCATACCTATTCAATGACTTTGAAGTGGAGGTTTCCTGTAGAAGTTCTGTAATGATAGCCGAATGATCCAAGGGTATGACCACCGAAAATATAAGGGAATCATTAAAAATATCATTGCATATGTGCTCAACAAAGCAAACTGACTTACATATGTTCCGCATATTGTCACCTCCAATGTGAAGATGAGGATAATTCCAGCAAATGCTTGTATAAGAACAGGATCAACATGAATCCAATACTTTCTTACCATATTAGTCTCTCATTATAACAGATAATGCAAGAGACACATTTCCTGGAACATGTTCAGTTTTGCAGCTCACCAAGAGTAACCCATTAAAAGCTTTTACTTGATTTGTAGTATTATTTTGTCCTGTTATACTTGTTCTTATAATGTTATTTTTATTTTCTGTCTTATGAGGTTCAATTAAATTATCTTCCATATCTAATACCTTATTTTTCAAATTTCTTTTTCATCATTTGTGATCTTACTGCATATTTGCGGTTTATGAATATTGAATATTGCTGATCTTTGGTCTTCAACGCAAAGAAATCCTCACAGGTTTTAAAAAGTATAATTTAATACAAATAATATTGTAATTTTCATTATAGAAGAGAATTAATATGTGAAAAACTGCTCCACATCACTAGCCTTCTGTGAAATGCCAGTTAAAACAGCACTAAGATACCATCTCACCCATAAAGAAGGGCTATCATAAAGAGATCAACCAATAACAAATGTTGGTGAAACTTGTGAAAAAACGAACCCTTCTCCACTGCAAGTGGAAATGTAGATGTGTGCAACCACTATGGAGATCAGTATGGAGACTTCATAAAAATCTAGGACTAGAATTCCCATTCAAACCAGCTATACCCCTACTGGGAATGCTGAGTTTACACACCTATAATATTCACCAACGGATCTGAGAAAAAATGGGGTATACAGATGAATGTCCATTTTGTATCTGTGTATTCAAAGTGGTT
>NW_004524679.1:1787744-1792571 GCF_000260255.1 Octodon degus | reverse complement strand
TATTTATTTATTTATTTATATTCCTTCACATTCTATAAGGATTTAAAGTTTAACATATCAATACTTGATGGAAAATACCTGTTCCCATGTATGACTAAGATGTTTGATTTTCAGACAGACAGTGAGGTTAAGAACAACTGCCTATGTTATAGGGAAGTAATATCATTATTCTTTTCTACTGGAGGGTTAACAACTTAAGTTTGCAGACCAAAAATTAGAGATAAAGAAGGGCTGCAAAGACAGCCAACAATTTGGCCCTAGACTATCAAGTTCAGTGATGACTCAGGACATAAGGGAACTTGTACAGTAATATTCTGTAACTCAATGATGTCACAAATTTTCTGATTAAGGATATTATTGGGCTACAAGCCAAAGTGAACAACAATGTAGAGTGTGCCGAAGGAGAGTCACACTGAAAGACAACATTCTCTCAGACTTTCACAGATAGCAAATTGGTCAAGCAATGACCATGACTCATCCACATGACTGACATTGACAAAGGATCTACAAACTGCTCTACAGGGTTTCAGGGCAAATCCTGAGGTGTTTTGACTGACTTTCTAAGATATAAAAGTTACATTACTTGTTATATAGATCTTGCTTTATCTTGATCTTAATCATTCAGCAGAAAATTATACAAACGTGGTATGAAAAGTAAAGCCATATCAATATGCTGAGCTGTAAAAGTCTCAAGTCAACATCTTCTGGCATTGCCAGACCTGTGCAGAACACACTACTAGTATGGACTAGTGAACAATATTGGATTTTTTTATAAGATAGTATAACAACTATTTATTTATTTATTTATTTATTTATTTATTTATTTTTGGTGGAACCGGGGATTGAACTCAGGCCCTTGCGCTTGCCAGGGAAGCACTTATTCCACTGAGCCATCTCCCCAGCCCCCAATATTGGATTCTTATGCTGAATTCACAAACCTATAATATTTAAATGGCAATGGAATACCCATCTCTGACAAAAGTAATGAAAAATTGGGATACAAATCAAGAGCCATTTTTATTTATATACAGAAAATAGGATATATATAAAGTTATTTTCTCTTAATTCAATAAGAATGATTCCTACTAA
Source organism: Octodon degus (assembly GCF_000260255.1). Taxonomy (NCBI): domain Eukaryota; kingdom Metazoa; phylum Chordata; class Mammalia; order Rodentia; family Octodontidae; genus Octodon; species Octodon degus. The sequence goes on along the minus strand of NW_004524679.1, from coordinate 1,791,482 downwards.
TAGTGTTTGGACAGAATATTATATTTGCAACTTATACTATGAATAGCCACTATGAAGACAACAATATGCAATGTATTAATTGCTGAAGCTGTCCTAAGTGGTGCCGAAACTCATTGCTATTTGGTTCTTAATAAAATTATTAAATAATAAAATTCAACTTCAGCTCTCTTTTAGAATACATGTAGAAATGATCAAATTGCTCAGCTCATTTCCTCAAATCTACTTAAAATGAAATCTTTCTCTAGGACTTTCACTTTCACTGTAATTGTAATTATCTCCATTTCCATCATCAATTGAAGAAATTATTATACTTTAAAATGGGTACAAGTTAATGAAATTATATGTAATTTGAATTCAAGTACATTTTCTGATTTACATAAACATATCCATTTACTTTCCTATGCGAATGTAAATACACATCTTTATTTTATTTCCATTCTTTTTCCTCATATTTTATTCTTCCTTGTTTCCTCCCTCTTTCTTCTCTTCCTGGTTTCCATCTTCCTTCTTCCCTCCTTCGTTTCATTCTTTCATTCCCTTTTATACTTTTCCAAATTTTGAGTTCAAAACTCACTTTCTTAAGCATATATTTCATTCTTTTGCATGATGTTTTCTTACAATTTTACAGCCTTAAATTTTCCACATAAATGTACAAATGAAAAGTAGCTGATTCTAAGGACAATTCTCCTTACATATTTATAGCAGTGGTGAGACTTTTAGAGACTGAGTGCCCAATTTTTAACCCTGAATCCATTTATTTTTCACAACCTGCAAAAACTGCAATTAATTATTGAGGTTTTAGGCTAGCAATATCATCAGTTGTCTTTCCTATACTAAGCTGCGAGGACAACTTGGCTTCTATGATATCAGATAGGGCTCGTGTGCCTACTGGGCAAGAGTGCCATAAGTTTTCCACCACTGGTATATGGTGTTTACTGTAAATGACTTGAGGAATCCTCCTTATAATTAAATGATTATATCTACATTTAAATTATTGTTGGAAAAAAACAAACATAAATTCAAAATACAGAAGAAGTTAAACTCATTAATCCCAAGTATCAGGAAAGGGGAAGATTAGGTCTTGTGTGATTTGACAGTCCAAATGGAGAATTGTCCTTTTTGAGTCGTTTGTGTCTCAGCTTCAGGTTACAACTCAGAAAGATAAGTTTAACCACATAAAATGGTTCTGTTTTCCGTTCATAATCTGGGGCTGAAACAAACTCATATGACTCATGTGATGTACTATGTGGGTTAATTGCATGTGTGCTTTGGTAAGATCACATAACAAAACTGAATCTTGAAAGAGTTTATTAAAGTTGAAAATGGCGGGGCTGGAGAGATAGCTTAGCTATATAAGTACTTGCGTGGCAAGAGCAAGGTTCTAGGTTCAATCCTAGTACTGAAAAAAAGTAAAATAAAAAATAAAGACATAATTTTGCGCTGAGCAGATAGCTTAGCGGGCGAAAGTGCCTGCTTAGGCAAAGCGCAGCAGCCAGGTTTCGATCCCTGGACTTTCGTGCCAGGCCTGGCCCTGGGATGCACTGCAATGGTGATTGAGACTGGGTGTGGTGGCAAGCACATACATATCCAGCACAAGGGAAGCTAAAAACAGGAGAATCACTGAGACATATCCACATAGTGGGACCCTGTAAACCTTGTTCTGAATAAAGAAAAAGAACGTGTCAATGACAGTTGGAAAATATCAACAAAGCTAATTTTTTAAGTGTGTAAAAGTAGAGAATTATTATTATGCTTAAGCAGAAAAGTAGGGTGATTATCATTACAGTATATAAAAACAAATAATTTGAAATAACTTAAATGACCATAAATTAGAGAGTGCCAAATAAATTATGATTCATTGGTAATATAAGATGATAAATTGAACACTTTTAATGTCATAATGATAAACATCAATTTACGAATTTCTACATGACTATCATTTTAAATGCACCATTAATTTAAAGTACACACTAGTATTCCTAATGTTATTCTTTGTGCTTAGTTGTTCCCTCAAAGCCACATGCCGTCAAAGAGTAGAATTCTAGACTTTGTGATTATTTCATAATTCTGTGCAGGGATTATAGGCGTGAGGATGCTGGGATTATGGGTGAGACTGGCCTGGGGAAGCAATCCTGAATGCAGTATAAGGGAGACAGACTTGTTCTCTGTAGCCATTTTTGCCTCCACTTCTCCCATTTACTCTTGATGGTTTGCTGTTTTCCACTCTCATGAACTGCTGGCCTCTGCCATGTGACAGTGAGCCTTAGAGCCAGCTGAGTATAGGCTGAAACCTCCACTATGAGCTAAAAAAAACCTTTCCTTCCTTCATTTAAGTTGTCGGGTACTTGTTCTGGCAATGAGAGAAGAGTAACTAGGACACCCAGTTTTCAGTTAACAGAGAAAATGATTATATACTTTTTGAAGGTCACAAAGCTCTTAAGTATTAGACATAGGATGACATAAAGAAAATTTGTTTCAGGACACATGCTCTTAATCACTGCACTGCATTTTCTGCTTATGTGTATATATTGTAATTTATAGAAAAGTAACTTTGGGGGCCGGAGAGATGGCTCAGTACAGTATCTGCTTCCCTGGCAAACGCAAGGATCTGAGTTCAATCCTTGGTTCCGCCAAAAAAAAAAAAAGAAAGAAAAGAAGAGTAACTTTGGTACATTTTTCTTCCATCATGGTCTGTGTGTTCCATGTATCAAATACTTATTTCTAATTTACACAATTTATTTAAGTTAGTTAGAATTTACACAAACTAACTTTAAGATTATTTCCTCTAATTTTGTGAGGTAGGCAGACAAGGATTTGGGGGGATTATTTGAATTCATGTAGTAACATTCTAAGTATGGATATTTACTCTATAATTGTTCTTCCTACTCAAAACAAGGAATATTTTTCTTTGTTCTGATGCACTCGTTCATCTCTTTGTTAAAGAGTACCGTATTTTCAAATATAAATGTCTTTTACTTCATTGTATTGATTCTTAACTATTTCAGTTTACTCAGATGCTATTGTGAAGGATGTGGTTTCCTTAATTTCTCTCTGAGTAAATTTACTGTTTGTGTACAGGAATGGTATTGATTTTTGATTGTCAATTTCTATTCAGCAACATGAATTCATGTAATTATTAAATCTAGAAGGCTCATGGAGGAATTTTTGTGGTCCTCTCCGTACCATATCACAGCATCCAGAACCAATGGCAATTTAACTTTTTCAATTTTTACCCTTATTCTTTTAATTGCTTTCTCTTGTCTAACTGTTCTGGCCGATGATTTCACAGATTTGGTAGTTGACATTCTCCATATTAGAAGTAATTCTGGGTAGCATAGCCAAAGTAGGGCAATAGCAATCCCTAACTTGAAATTATACTATAAAACTATGGTGATGAAAACAGCATGATATTACCAAAAATGAACAAATACGGACACTAGAATCAATGGGACATATTAGAAGAACTCAGCTAAGGAAAAGAAAACCTTAAATGTTCAGTCACTTTGTGTTTAACAAACAAAGTTACCGAACATATTCCCTAGATGAAAAATTGTTTCTGTATTAAATGGTGCTGGACAAACAGGCCAGTGGTTCAACATAGAACCATATCTCTCATCATGCATTACATTAAACTTGAAATAGATCAAAGATCTGAATATTAAAATTTAAGCCCTAAATTAACTAGAAGATTTAATAGGTAGAACTTTTTTAAGATATAGGTATAAGCAATATATATAT
>NW_004524679.1:1780382-1787644 GCF_000260255.1 Octodon degus | reverse complement strand
GATATATCTCAGTTGTAGAGAACCTGCCTTGCAAGTGCCGTGACCTGAGTTTGATTCCTACAACCAAAAATTAAATACATACATACATACATACATACACACATACATACATACTTTAAAAGTAGCTTTTGCATAACAAAAGAAATCACCAACATAATGAAGAGACAACCCACAGAGGGAAAAAAATTGCAGCTACTCCTTAGACAAAAGACTAACATATGGAAAATATAAAAAACTGAAGAAAAGTGCAGCCCTCAGATATAAACAACCAATACATATATGGACAATTAAAATAGACTCTTCTGAGATTAAGAAGTACAAACGAGAAATAAATATGAAAAAAAATTGTTTATATCACTGGTGATTTAAGAGATGCAAATTGAAACAACGTTGAATTTTCATCTCACTCCAGAAATAATGGTTATTATCAAGAAATTAACCAAAAAATATCTGGCAGGGCTGTAGGGAAAGAGAAACACTTCTCTTCCAGTGGTGAGCATGTAGACTGATGCAATCTCTGTGGAAATAAATCTGAATATCCCTTAAATGTCTAGTGCTAGTAGTTCAATTAGATCTAGTTATCTTCTCTCTTGGTACCTTCTCAAAATAATTGAAAGCACACAGCAATGTATGAATTCCTATGTGTACAGCTGCACAATTTGCAATAGCTAAATGATGGAAGCAGCTGACATGCCCATCAACTGATGAATGGGACAAAGAAGGTGTATTTTTATTGAAGGGAGTAGTATTCTCTTTAAAAAAGATAGTAGGAAGAATAAATTTTAGGTAAATTGATACACCTTGGGACAATACCCTTACTTGAAATAATCAGACACATCTATGTAAATATTGCATTGTTCTCTGGTGAGAAACTGAAAGTACACATAATGAACAAAATACGTACTAGATATTGTAAAGTGGGAAGAAATTCTTCAACTGGGAAAGGGAGTGATGAGAGGGGAGTGGAGGAAGAAGGAAAGGGAATATTAGAGAATCGTGCAAATAACAATAAGCAGCATGATAACCTTTTTCACTTCCTATTATCTTCTTTGAAAGTCTGTATCATTTTTATGTTTTATATTCTCTTTTTTAAAAAAAGAAAAGGAAAAAATGTTGCAAAAAAATTAGGTAGTAGGACTGAAGTGATAGGAGAATTTTAAAAGAAGAAACAAGATATATCATGTACAGGTATAAATTCTCTATGATAAATGATTTCATTATGTTTACCTAAAATGTAGAAATGAAATGAAGACAAAGTAACTAACTTAGAAGTAGAGACGTTTAAGATATGATATGTACATATATCCATTCCCAATGTTGACGTAGTTATTATGCATCACAAACATATACTAATAAAAACATAAAAAAAGATTGCTTACTTACTAATTCCAGCCTTAAAACATCGGGGTGGAACAGAATTTATTATCCCCAAAATAACTATGAGAGAACTAATGTACAGAAACATTAGATCAAGTGCCAAATTACAGGCATGTGGAAGTGGGAAAGTCTGAATTTGAAGTTAGGCAGTTTAGCATCACCTGTGGGCTTAATACACTTGGTGAATTGATTATCTCCTCTTGTTTAATTGCCTTGAGATACATAATTATGTTGGTGCAATCAATCTGTTGATAATGGTTTCTCTTATGTAGGTTGGCAAATAAAACTAATTTTACGTTTGGCTTTCTATATTTCTATAAAGTTTGAATTCTTATACAATCAACATGCATTATTTGAAAGTTTGGGGAAATAAATCATGAATAACTGAACAAGAAAATTACTCTATTATCTTCTTTATAATGTTTTGTCAGTTTCACAAGTATCTTACTCATTTTTAAAATACATAACAACTACCAAAGTGACCAGAAAGGATAAGCAAAATTCTGACATAGTTGACATTTTGGACTTCATTTATTAATGTAGTTCTGATTTAGAGATTTTTTTCAGTTTAAAATAATTACCATAATCATCCTATAGCATCAACTAATTCTAGTTTTGTATGCCCAACCAATCAAATACTTTCAGGTTTTCAAAGTTATCTTCTTGTAAGGAATAGTATATCAACAGAGTCAAAGAAATGGCTCACTTCTTTGAGTAAGTGAGGAAATATGTAGTAATCCCACTCCAGAAATAGAATGAATTTAATTTTTATATATTTGTAAATATAGTTGAATAATGAAACTTAATGGCTTATTATGACTTGCTGTATAGACTTAGAAATTTTCAACATTAGTCCTAAAATATTTCATTTTTAAATTTAATAACATTATAAGAAACATTATACAATGATAACCATTGACATTATGGAAGTAAATTAAAGAATTAAGTACAATTAGTTGTAGTTTGCTTATTAAAAATATCTCTTTGGATTGAAAAAATCTACTGAGTAGCTTATTCATCATTAAATTAAGGTCTAAGCACAGTCACAGCAATGACATCCTCTTGGACAAGCATTTCTTGTAAGGTAAATTCCGTGTGGATCAAGGATCCTCATTCTGCTTAAAGGTTCAAACACATGCAGACTCTCATTAATTCTCATGGAACCATGAGTCCCACATTATTTAAGGCAGGTAAAAACTAAACACATGATTCACAAGGAAGATAATCTACAAGTGAGTTATAACATTTCTTAATAAAGTTATTATAAGTTCCAAGTCAGCTTCTTATTTCAAGAGAATTTTAAGAGACTTTTTTTCATGGCAGCTGCTCCACACAGTAAATAGCCATTTTCTGAGAAAGACATAGTTTTTTTTTTATAGTCATTTTAAGGATATTGAAAATCAATTATAATTATATGGCAAAGTAAATATTGTAGGCAAATATTGAAATGTGAAAGATATAACATGTAGACAGACTGAATTTTAAAATAATATTTCTGAAATGAATACATACAATGAGATTAATGAAAGATTAAACTTTGCAAAAGATTACACACTTAAATGAATATCACAATGAAACTTGTTTAAAATAAACATGAAGAAGAGTTTACAGATTAGACATATCATAGTTCACTCTGTGCCAAAATGAAGAATTTTATATACATATTATTATTAGAATTATCAAACTCGAGTGGGTTAGGCAATAAATATTTAAAATTTAAAATTTCCAAACTTAGTTTAATTCAAAGCAATATATTTCCAAGAAAATTGACCCTTTTGGACAAGAAATATGAATAAAATCATAACAAGATATACAAAATTGAAATTGTTGAAAACTGTGAAAAAATCATTAAATCATACACATAAAAATTACTAGCTGTTGCAGAACAAAATTAATAGCATCTTATTGCACATTAGAAAAAAAGACAAGTGGGTAAGAACAAGACTTCTTTATTTAAAGAAGAAAAAAAATGATTTGTCCTCATTGAATTTAGCACGTAGCAAACATACATTTGAATAGTAAAAATAAAATATATTCCAGCCTTAAAATCTCAAAATATTTTTCCATAATTTTATTGAGAAACAAATAGCAATGAGACAGTTTCAAACCAAATTGGTAGAACAGTTTCAATATTAACACATTGAATACATTCTTCCCAGTGGTTAATTGCTGTACAAGATGTGGACAGACATCCTATTCACAAACACTGTTAGACCAAATCTTTCTGTTAATTAGGAGAATAAAACTATATGTCCTCTTAGGCCCCATAATCTCCTTGATCAGAAAATTTGGGACACTACTGGGTTACATGATGCTACAGTACAAGTTCTCATATGTCCTGAGTCTTAATTGACCTTGGAAGGCTAGGGCCAAAATGTTGGATTTCCTTGTGTCCCTCCTTTTTCTCTAATGTTGGTATGCAAACTTAGCTTGTTAACCCTTCAGAAGAGAAATTTTTGTTGTTACCATTGAACCTAGGCTGTTAAGATAAACCTCACTATCTGTCTGAATATCAAACATCTTAGGGATAACATGGAACATGTTATGTTGTTTTCAGACCCTATGGGAAAATTCCCAGTAGAGGAATAGCTGGTTTAAAAGGGATTTCCAGTCCTAGATTAATAAGGATTCTCCACACTGATTTCCATAATGGTTGTAGCAGTCTACATTCCCACCAGCAGTGGAGAAGGGTTCCTTTTCCCCTCAGCCTCTCTAACATTTGTTGTTGGTTGAATTCTTTATGACAGCCATTCTTTCTGTGTTGAGATGATATATCAATGTTCTTTTAATTTCTATTTCACATATGGTTAGTGATGTGGAGCAGTTTTTCATATATTTACTCACTTCTTAATTTTATCCTCTGAGAAGTGTGCGTTCATCTCAGACACCCATTTCTGGACTGGGTCTTTAAATTTTGGGGCCCTAGGCTTTTTTTTTAATTCCTTATGAATTCTAGACAGCAGACCTTTGTCTGAGTACTTATTTCTCAAGATTTTTCCAAATTTCTGGATTGTTTTTTCACATTATTGACAATTTCTTTTGACATTCAAATCTTCTAAATAAAAGCAGGTGCTAGTTGTTAATTCTTTCAAGGGTTTCTTGTGTGATTGGATTTCTGTTCATGAACTCTTTGCCTACCCCTATGTCTTCAATAGTTCCTTCTAATTTTTCTCCAGGAGATTTAGTGTTTCTGTTTAAATGTTTAAATTTTTAATCCATTTTGACTTTGATGATAAACAAGGGTCAAGTTTTAGTTTTTGGCATGTAGAGACACAGCTTTTCCAACACCTTTAGTTAAAGAGGCTATCTTTCTTTCAGTGAGTATATTTGACCCCTTTGTCAAAGATAAGATGGCTGATTGTGTTAGTAGGGGCTTCAGCATCTTCTAATCTATTTCATCGATCCTCAGGTCTATTTCGTTACCAATAATATGCTGATTTTCTCACAGTAGTCTTATAGTATATTTTCAAGTCAGAAATTGTAATGCGTCCTGCCTTGTCCTTATGCTCAGGACTGCCTTTGCTATTCTAGTTCTTTTCCAGTTCAAAATAAATTTCTTGAACGGTTTCTCTAGGTCAGTGAGGCATGTTGGCGGTAGTTTGATAGGGATTGCATTAAATGCTTAAAACAATTTTGGGAGTATGACCATCTTGACAATGTTGTTTCATCTTAATCAGGAGCATGGAATACCTTTCCATTTTTTGAAATCCTTTATGATCACTTTCTTTAAGATTACTGTAATTTTACTTAAAAAGATCTTTGACTTCTTTAGTTAGATTAATTCCAAGGTATTTCATTTTCCTCAGTGCTATTTTAAAAGGTATTGTTTCTATAATTTCCCACTCAGTGTGCTTGTTATCTGTGTAGAGGAATGCTATTGACTTTTGCATATTGATTTTATAACCTGCTATGCTACTGAATTTCTGTATTAATTCTAGTAGATTCTTCATGGAGTTCTTTGGGTTTTCCATGTAATGACTCACATCATCTGCAGATAATGAAAATTTAACTTCTTCTTTATCTATTCTTATGCTTTTTATTTCTTTCTCTTTTCTACTGGCTGTAGCTAATAATTCCAGAACTATATTGAAAAGGAGTGGTGATACAGGACATCCATGTCTTGTACCAGAGATAGGAGTGAAAGACTTCAGTTTTTCCCCATTTATAATTATGTTAGCTGTTGGGTTTTCATCATTTGCTTTTACCGCATTGAAGTAGTCATCTATTCCAATGTTCTGTAGGACTTTCAACATGAATGAGTGTTGGATTTGTCAGAAGCATTTTCTGCATTAATGGAGATGATCATGTGGTTTTTAGTTTTCTTTCTATTTATATAGTGTATTACATTTGTAGCTTTTCAAATATTGAACCATCCTTGCATTTCTGGGATGAATCTATCCTGGTCATGGTGTATGATCTAGTTGTTGATTTGCTGTATTCTATTTGCTAGTATTTTATTGAGCCTTTTTGCATCTATGTTCATGAGGGAGATTGGCCTGTAGTTCTCTTTTTTAATTGCATCTTTTTCCTGGATTTGGTATCAGTATAATACTTGAATCGAGGAATGATTTTGGGAGGATTGTTTCCTTTTCAATTTAATTGAAGAGTTTGAGAAGTATAGGGACTACACCTTCTGTAGATATCTTGTAGAATTCAGCTGTTAATCCATCCAGGCTTGAACATTTCTTTGTCTGTAGGGTTTTTATTACATCTCATATTTCATTGACTGTTACTGGCCTATTGAGAGTTGTTCTATCTTGTTGAATCAGCTTTGGTAATTTGTACCTTTCTAGGAATCTGTCTATTTCTTCTGTCTTCTATTATGTAAGAGTAAAGATTCTCAAAGTAGCTATTGATAATCTTCTGAATTTACACTGGTCTGTGGTAATTACCCCTTTTTCATTCCTTATTGCTTGTACTTGAATTTTTTCTGTCCTCTTTTCTGGAGGTTGCCTAGGGGCTTATCGTTATTATTTAATCTTTTAAAGAACCAGCTATTTGTTTTGTTAATTGTTTGAACTACTTTTTTTTTGTCTCAAATGCATTAATTTCTGCTATAATCTTTATAATTTCTTCCCTTTTTTGGGTTCTGGGTTTGGTTTGCTCTTCCTTTTCAAGTTGTTGAAAGTGAAGCATTAGGGTGTTTAATTGCTCCCATTCTGTTTTTCTAATGTGTGAGTTCACAGCCATGAATTTTCTTCAGAGAACTGATTTCATCATATATCATAAATTCTGATAAGTTGTGCTTGAATTTTCATAGAATAATAGATATTGTTGAATTTCTTGTTTAATTTCACCTGTGATCAATTGGTTGCTTAGTAGGCTGTCTTTTAATTTTATGTATTTAGGTTGTTTTTTTTCTGGTTTCTTTTGTCATTTACTTCCAGTTTCATTGCACTGTGGTCAGATAATATGCATGGGATAATTTCTGTTTTCTTGCATAGACTTAAGCATGACCTTAGGACCAGTATGTGGTCTATTTTAGAAAATTATCCATATGCAGCTGAAAAAAGGTGTATTCATCTGTGTTTAGGTGGAACACTCTGTATATGTCCACCAAGTCCATTTGTTTGAAGGTCTCATTCAGTTCTGCTATTTCTTTGCTAAGTTTTTGTCTGATAGACCTATCTTTTTTGGGTAAGGGGGTGGTAACATCTCCTGTTGTGGTACTGGATATTAGATTTTTATGTTTATTAAGATTTTCTTTATATAGTTGCGTGCTTCCATGTTTGGTGCATACATATTTATGAGTGTTACCTCTTCCTTTTTGAGTTTTCCCCTAACCAGTATATGATGGCCTTCTTTATTTCACTTAATCATTCTTGGTTTGAAGTTGAGACTGTCTGAGAATAGGATTGCTACCCCTGCTTTTTTTCTGAGGTGCT
>NW_004524679.1:1758944-1780247 GCF_000260255.1 Octodon degus | reverse complement strand
TGGTGAAGTGAGTCTATTTACTTTGATGGTTATAATTGAGATGTATTGACTTACGAACGAAATGCTATTTATCTGTTGTTGTTTAGTCCTTTTTTTCCTGTGTTTAATTGTTTCCCCAATTTAGTTTGTTGCATCTGATCTCATTGGTGGAGTTCTGATCATTTTGTTCCCTCTCTAGATCATCTTCCAGGAGCCTGTGTAGGGTTGGCTTTGTCAACCTGAACTTCTTTTGTTTTTCTTTGCCATGGAAGTATATCCCTTCTCTATCAAAATTGAAAGAGAGTTTTGCAGTGTATAGTAGTCAGGTGCTGAAATTTTTTTTATAGAGACTTGAGGTACTCTGCTCCATGCTCTTTTTGCCTTCATGGTTTTGTGAAGAGAAGTTAGCTGTAATTCTGATGGGTTTCCTTTGAATGTGATCTGCTTATTTTCTCTAGTAGCTTTCAGTATATTATTCTTGAGCTGGTTTTCTGGGATCTTGACTATTATATGTCTCGGTGCGTTTATCATTGGGTTGAGGTTACTTGGCATTCTGTATGTTTTGGTAACCTAAATTTCAGATTGTTTCCTCATATTTGGGAAGTTTTCTGCTATTACTTCTGCCCATTTTTTAATGTCCTTTGTATTGTCTCCTTCTTACTCACTGACACCTATTATTCTCACATTGCTCATCTTTGCATCGTCTAAGTGATGAATTATTTTTCCTGCATCCTAGTTGTTTTTCAGATATCTTTTATTAGCTTTTCACTAGCTGCTCCAGGGTCTTCAATATCTCAAACTCTGTCTTCACTTTCATTTAAACAGTTTTGCAAGCTTGTGATTCAGATTTTAAATTCCTCTATATCTCTTTGACTCTGCTTCATGCTATCTATTTCTTTCCTGTATTGCTCATCCAAGGAATCCTTCATTTTTCTAATCTACTCTTTTTTTCATCAATGTCTTCTTTAGAAGTAGTCATTAATTCTTTTACTGCAGTGTTTTCTTCAGATTGGGTTTCCGCCTTGTGTTTTTGTAGTTGATTCTTTACTTCAGATGCTGTGATTCCAGAGAATTCTTCTTTTATTTCAGATAAGAATTCTGCTCTGAGTCCTCTATCCTTTTGTGCTGTTGCTTATTTATTATCATCATCGCTATTAATTCATACATTTTAGCTGAGCTACCAGAAAATAATTCAGCTCTCATTTCCTCTATAACTTCCTTCTGTTGCTTATTTACTATTGATGCTATTAATTCCTACATTTCAGCTGAACTATTGTCCTCTGCATTTGTTCTGGGTGGGCACTGGGTTTCCTCCATATGTTTTTGCGTTTGATTTTCTACTGCAGATGCTATTAATTCAGCGATTTCTTTTTTCATTTCCAGTCTGAGTTCCTCTATATATTTCTGAATTTTTTTTTATTTCCGAAGCTTTCGATTCATTGATTTCAGCTGTGTGATTCCCAATTTTTCCTGTGCTAGTGTCCTCTGCACTTGTTCTGGTTGGACTTGGGGTCTAAGATTGCATTTTTGTCCTTCTCATTGTCATTTTGTGTAGCACTGTCTACTGATATTTGTTGTAGAGCCTTGGTACAGTTAATTCCTTAGCACGAAGTGAAATTCAGGTGCAGATCTACAAAGTTTTGATCTATCCTGCTGTGCCTGGCTTGGGTCTGATTGCTGTGTTCAGTTCCCTCCTGCCACCCTTATGAATGATCCTGTTTTGCCCCTCTGGCAAGATGTTCTGATCCTGGACTAGCTGGGTGGCTTTGTCCCCTACATTGTCTGCAGGCATTGCAGTTGCAGAGTTTTATCCCTGGCCTATAGTCCAAGCCCCAGATGAATGTGTAGTGGACCTGGTAATTTAGGTGGTTCAGGGAGTTCTCTCAAACTCTCACTTGGCCTGGGCTATGTCTGGATCTGTAGGTCTCCAGAATGCGGCCGAAATTCTCACTGGGCAGGCGGGGTGGGGGTACTACAGAGTGGTATGGGGGGCCCAAGGGTGTTAATGATGGGCTCACCCATGCTGTGCCTGGGCTTAAACCTGCAGGTCCCGCTGGCACAGGGTAGCAGGAAGCTCTCCCACATACTCACCGGGCCTAGGCTGGGACTGCATCTGGGTTTCCCCAGAACACTGCAGAAATTCTCACTGGGCAGGCATGGTTGGGGGGTGCTGCTGATTGGTGGGAGAGGTCCCAAGGGTGTTGAAGAGGGTCTCCCCGACACTGTGCCTGTGCTGGGACCAGCAGGTCCCTCTGGAGCAGGGTAGCAGGAAGCTCTCCCACACACTCACCGGGCCTGGGCTAAGACTTGTTCTCCAGTTTAATATGATGTTAAGCACTGGAATAATACAAAATGATTTTATTAGAGTTAAAGTCCTTCTACATCGATTTTTTTTCAGTTTTATTTCTTTTTTTAAAAAATTTATTTATTTGTGTGTGTGTGTGTGTGTGTGTGTGTGTGTGGCCAGCTCAGCCCACCAGGGGGCTGGGCTGGCTGGCATGTGGTGCTGGGGGATTGAACCACGGTCCCTGTGCTTTGCAAAGCTTGTTCTAAGTAGGTGCTTTAGACCACTGAGCCATCTCACCAGCCCTTTTTTTTTTTTTTTTTTTTTCTTTTCGGAACTGGGGATTGAACTCAGATCCTTGTGTTTGCCAGTCAAGCGCTTATCCTACTGAGCCATCTCCCTGGCCCTTTCAGTTTTATTTCTAACAATATCATATAGTAGATTTTGTGAAACAGTTTTTTTAAATACATTTACATGATGGTGATTGTTTTTCTTTTTATGTGATGCAGGAGATTTATTACTTTGCTTTATTTAAAACATTTATTTTTTATGAGTGCACATTTACAAATTTTACAGTTTAGTATTGTTTGGAACTGATTACATGTAACATGTACATATAAATATTTTTATTCCCTTTCTGTTCCCTCCCAGCCCTCTCCTTTGCTGGTTTTCTTATCCCCTTTTTCACATTTGTTGCTATTTGGCTTAGTTTATGTTTTGGCATATACTGTGTACATTAATTAGCTTTATTAAATTCCTACATATGACATAATTTTACCCTTATTTTTCCTTCCCCCACTCCTGACCTCTACACATTGCATCCTTGGATTGTTGTACTACTAAAAGCGTCCAATTTTATTATACCTTTCAATCTATCCTTATTATTTTCTTTGTTTGAACTTTGCCTCATCCATAAAAAGAGATACAAGAGATACTGTATGGCATTTGAGCTTAAGTGTCTGTTTTATTTTACTTAACATTATGCTATCCAGGTGCATTCCTTTTCCTACAAATGTCATTCTTTATATCTGAATAGTATCCCACTATATAGATATATAGATATATAGGCATAGATCACATTTTTAATCCAATCAATTGTTGATGTGTACTTAAGTCTCTTCCAGAATTTAGCTATCATGAAATGTGCTGCTGTAACATTAATATGCAAGTATTTCTGTCCAATGATAACATAAGCACTTTGAGGAAGATATTTAGCAAGGTAATATCTGAGTCTAATTTTAGTTCTTCAAGAAATCTCCATAGTGATTTCTATAATATTTGCACTAGTTTGCATCCCTCTGAATTATGAAGGAGATTTGCTTTTCACAACAGTCATACCTATATACCTTATTGTTTGATTTTGAAATGATTACAATTCTTTCCAGAGTAAGATGGAATATTAGAGTTGTTTGAATTTACATTTCTCTAATGGTCATAGAAGTTGAACTTTTTGTATATATTGTTTATATATAATCATTTCCTACACATGTCTTCAAGTATATTACCTTAACATCCAACAACAGTTAATGACAAACCATTAGACATGATTATTCTAAATTGAGAAGAACTAAAACACTCTCCCTAAAATTAGGAACAAAAGAAGGATATCCAGTATCACTTCTTATATTCAAGATAGTATTTGAAACATGAGCCCCAGCAACTAGACAATAGAAAGGAATAAAAGGGATACACATAGGAAATAAAAATTCAAATTATCAGCATTTCCAGATAACATAATATTATACATAGAAGACCTAAAAAGCTCTGAAAAAAAAAACCTCTTGGAAACAATAATTAACTTCAGCAACTTCCAAATGTTGTATCGTCCAGCAGCTCTAATATTTCTATTTTAATGTTTACATGTTTGATACCATTTGATATTAATTTAGCATGTGATGAGGGATAAGGGTTTAGTTTAATATTTCTGCAGATAGCCAGTTTTCACACTATCAATTGTTGAAAAGTTTTTCTTTTCTCAGACATAGACCTTTCATTTTTTGGCAAAGATCAGATAGATGAATGAGACTCAAGCTATTTCTGTGTTATCTTTTCTTTTCCAATGACCCACTCACCAGTTTTTTTTTAATGCATTGCCATTCCATTTTTTGACACTTTTGCTTTTAGTATAGCTAGAAGTTAAGTATCGTACTGTTACTTAATCTTCACTTATTTCCCAAAATTATTTTTGTTATACTGGTTCCATGTGAATTTATTTAGTATTCATTAAATCCAATTGCTGTGTCTCTCCTATTTTTGAAAAATAGTGTTCAGCAGTTATTTATATAATCAGTTATCAAAAAGTCTAGGAAGTTGGGGGATCAGGTAATGTGGATTGAGGCAGAAAAGAAATAAAAGAGAAAAATACAAGCTATTTGCTCTGCGGAACAGGAAGAAAGAAATAAAAGGGGTACAAAGTACCTTGCTGTTGGTAAACGATTATTTTTATATTAATAGAGAAGGGTAACAGTAAAAACTTTATACAAAATTAGCAGTGAGAAATAGGCATTGTAACAGATTCTATGGTTGATATAAATATTAGAGAAAAAGTTTAAATGACATAATTTAAAATTTCAAGATGAGGGAAAAGTAAAATTGAAAATGGGTAAAAAACAGAAGAAAGAAGTCAGGCAAAGTAATATGAATTTAAAAAGTGAGAGGAGATATAAATGAACATAGAAAAATTCTCAAAATTTTAATCTCTATTGGACAACAAAAACAAAAGAAAGATAAGAATAGGCAAAGTTAGTATGGCCAGATATCTCATTGGACTAAAGTTCATACTTAAGCAGGCACGGGGACTGGGGTAAGATTCCACGTGTGCTGTGCCAGGCCCATCCCCGTGGCATGCTGAGATAGCTTGAGACTGGGCATGGTGGGGAGTGCCTGTAATCCCAGTGCTTGGGAGGCTGAAAACAGGTAGATCACTATGACTCAAATCTGTGTAGTGAGACACTGTAGATCCTATACTAAATACATAAAAAAAGAATAGGCAAAGCACAGATACACAGACATGCTCATGAAAGACAATAGTGAAAAATAATGGGAGAAAGTTGTGAAAGAAAATGTACAAAAGGAGAAAACAGCAAAGAGTTAAAATGAAAAAAATAGAAGTTCAATGAAAAATAACACAATCAGGAAGTGTAGTGGTGTATTCCTGTAATTCTAGCATGTGAGAGGTTGAAATAGAAATATAACTTCAAGTTCCAGACCACCATGAGTGAAAACAGTGAGTTCAAGGCCAGTGTTAGCTGCTTTTGTGAAACCTATCTTTAAAAAGAGAAACAAAAATGGGATCAAATAATGAATAGTAAAACCAATCATTCAATTGTTTTGGTAATGTGGTTCCTTTCCTCAGGTGCATGTTAAAGGGGAAAACTCCAGGCTGGATATGTCTTTTTCACTTTGGAAGTCTAAAAGTTTTAGTTAGTTTGGCTTCAGACAGTGTCTGATACATTGGTCTGCTATCAGTAAGAACAAATTGCCTATGTGAGCTTCCAGTCTCATGCAGCTCAGGATAGAAATCACTTTTGTTTGCAGCAGCTGAGTTTGGAACAACCCAGCTCTTGAATCTCAGTGAGATGCCCCCATTCTACTTTCCAACCACTAGCATTCTTTCGTGACTGTTTTCTTGACCCACTCTGAAAACTTGGGAGTGTGAAATTACTACAGGACTGTCATGAATTAAACACACAGGAGTTTCCTAGAATAGTAACACTGCAAGATCCCAGTATGTAAGATTGTGTCCTGGGGTGACACATCATTGTCATTGAACCATTGTTGACTCTGGAAGACTTCTCAAGAAGCAGTGACTTATATTCTCACTCTTGTCTCAAACTGCAAACAGTTCTCCTGGTAACAGAATATATCTGTTTCTGGAAGAGCAGAAAAGTTGTTATTTTTATTTTGCTTTTCAGATGACAACTACTTCCTTACTGTCTAGGGCACTTCATCTGGTCTGCGACATTGTTTTATTTCTTGTATATCACTTTTCTTCTCTATTAATTAATTTTCCCTAATTACTTTGGTTCCTTTCTAAGCACTTTTATTTGCATGCTGTAGCACTTTGTCCTGGAGAATCAGAACTACTAGCAATCTCTGTTCTTCCATTTTTTCTTGGCATATGTACAACTTTCCTTACAGTCCATAGATAAACCTCATAAAGTTGGAAATCAAGTGATGTAGCATGTAGACATGGAATAGAACAGGGTCTTTTCCTGGAGGGGGTGGTTCAGAGGCTTTTCCTGATTTCCTCAATGAAATCAACATCCATTTAGAACGTCGATTACTATTGCTTATGTTTGGGGGAATTTGGTGCATTTATTTTACCTTTTGTCTTCAGATTTTGCCCTGAAAGAATGTACCTCTACCTCACCGGAATTGTATCTGATCTTCTGCACTGACTCTTGAACACGTATCTGTGTCTGACTCCCTGAAATATTTCTAAATAACTTAGCTATCTGTAGTATTCCCCCCTCTAAGGAAGTACCCTGTATTTCTGTGAGTAAACAATGGACAATGAATAACCTAGATTCTTCAGGCTGAAGGGATCATAGTTGTGATTGGTGCTCAAAGGTATCCTTCAGAAGGTCTATCTAAAAGCCCTCAACAGAAGCCATGCATTTTTGTGTTGAGTAGGCCTATAGATATAAGTCTGGAAGAGAAAAAGCACAAGAAACCATCAAGTATGCATTGGCAAAGTAATATGATGAACAGGATAACTATGAATACAGTCAACAAAGTTTCAAACAGGAAAAGCCAGTAATAGCTTCCCATAAAGAAGCTAAGGAGTGCTAGGGAGATAGATCAGTAGAATAAGTGCTTGCCTGGCTAGTACAAAGTCCTGAGTTCAATCCCCAGTACTGCAAACAAACAGAAAAAAAACTGTAGAAGCTAAGGAGAAAGTCTAGAGAATTTCAGAATCTGACATGTCATTAACTTGTCATCTGTCTTATACAGTTATTGATATACTAGCAGAATGATCATGAATACTCTCAAAACATTCAGCTTTTACAATTGCACAAATACTGTGCTTCTGTTAGAATGTCTAAGGACATCCATTTTTAGACAATGGCTTTTCTAATTATGTTACTTATTCAAGAGAGAGAGACCATCTCTTTTGTCAGTTAAGGACTGCTGAGTATAGTTAGTTAAGACTTCAATGTGTCATATAATTCCCCCTCAACAAATTAATCTGGTGAAACCCAGTCAAAAGAGTCTAGCACATTTGTTGTTGAGTTTATCTGTCTTATTATGTATGGTTTGGCAGGCAAGAATAAATAGTTTTTTGAGAATTTAGAGCATGTATAATCAAACCATTAGCCCTAGAATGGAAAGGTAGAGTGGAGAAAGAGCCAAGTCTAGAAACTTTTCTTTCTCTCTTTCTTTTCTTTTTTTTTTTTTTTTTTTCTTTTTTGGCAGAACCAGAGATTGAACTCAGGCCCTTGTGCTTGCCAGGGAAGTGCTTATTCTACTGAGCCATCTCCCCTGCTCTGAAACTTTTCTTAATGGGCTGGAATAGAAATGGTAAACCCCTCTCTCTTAAACTACTCTATGTATGGAGTCTGATATTCTGTCTGAAATCCATCTACTTTTAGTTGTAGTTATCTAAAAAAATTGATGACTCAGGTAAACAAGATTTTAATAATTAACACATTACTTTGACCAATGAAAAACTTTCAATACTTTATATAGACAGCAACATTTATTGTATAAGTAAAACCAGTCTTCATATCATTTTGATAAGCTGGTAACCAGGGTATGTATATTATAGTACTTAGACAGGATAAAACAACTCTCCCAAGGATAGGAACTGTACTTATAGGCATAACTAAAATGAATAAGTTAATAGAACCCATCCAAGTTACAGTTTAATTTAGTTACCTTTATTATTTTTTATTTATTTATTGACCTAACATTTTATTTATTTGTTTTTGAGGTAGAGGGATTGAACTCAGGGACCTATACTTGCCAGGCAGGTGCTTCTTCTACTGGACTATCTCCCTGGCCCACTTACTATTTTTTTAATGTATTTAGTATAGGGTCTACAGGGTCTCGCTATGTAGATTGGACTCATAGTTATTCTCCTGTTTTCAGCCTTCCAAGCGCTGGGGTTACAGCTGCACCAGCACACTCAGTCTCAATCAATGTCTCAGCATGCTCTGAGGGCAGGGCGACCATGGCACAACAAGGATTGAACACCGACCACTGCACTCTGCCTAAGATTTTCTTTTAAGAAAATACAAAATAGTATTAAAAAGAAAAAAATTGTTTAGGCAAGCCCAGAGGTCAGGGATTGATCCCGGCACTGCATGTCATGCCAGCCCTGCCCCAGCCTGCTGAGCTGGTGATTGAGTCAAGGAATGGTGGCAAATGCCTATAATTCCAGTACTAGAGAGGGAGAAATCATGAGGATCACTATGAGTCTGAGCTGCACACTGAGACCCTTAAGACCCTGCCAAAAAATCAGAATAAATACAAGTGATTCAGAATTTCACTAAGAAAGTGATATGAATTTCACAGTATTCATTGTAATACATAGTATTGTCATCCAACCAGTCATTCATATTGCCAGATATATGCATATAACATTGCAAGAAGAAAGAAAACAGAAAGACATATATAGAAAATTAAGAGAAACGGTACAAACCATTGAAATAAGGATACAAAATAAATTATTATCTGCTCCTTTCTGTAGATCAGCAGAAAGGCACAGTACAGTTGTCCAAATCATCCTTCTTACATACATAGGTAAATCTTTTTCCACCAATCTCTTTCCTGTCCTTTTCCTCAACTCCATACCTCTTTCATTTAGACAAATTAGTACCCTTTTCCCAGTATCTATTGGACCATTCAGATCCCATTTTCTCTTTCAGGTTCGCTTTTCTCTTGTGACTACTTTTATTGGAGTATGATGGCTGGGAGGATGGCCAGGGTTGAAGGAAGACCAAGAGATATTTGTCAATGTCCAGCAATAGGATTACTTTTGTTCATACTCAGGATTACTTGGGGTTTCTCAGTAAGGATGACAGATGGAGATAATAGTCCAGACAGAAGTAGAAGGCAGAATGACCTGGGGTCCCCTCAGTCTTGATAGACCAGCAAGAACATTGAGTCTCAGTTCTGCAGATTCTGTATCAGAATACAGTTTCTTTTCCAAAAACCATCAGCACAGTGACATCATGGTGCAGGGGACCACTTAGTAACCCCTCTTAAGATGGCCTGGATTTCTCTAGTAGGACCAGTTAAGTTTAGTCATTGAACTCTTCTTAGAGCCTCAAGAAACAGGTATTGCATCTGTTCTTTTTGAGGTCAAAACTGAAGTAGCCACTTTCTTTTCATCTATTTGTTTCTATCCTTGACCTCTTCCTCATCATGCTTATAAAATACTAAGGAGGCATTTTTTACTGTATTTAGTACAGGGTCTACAGGGTCTCACTACACAGATCTGACCCATAGCGATCCTCCTGTTTGAGCCTCCCCAGAACTTAGGTTACAGGTGTGCACCACTATGCTCAGATTCAGTTGTTGGCTTAGCACTCCCCAGGATTGGGGCCAGCACAGTATGTGGTGCCAGGGATAGAACCCTGGTCCCAATGCTTGCCTAAGCAGGTGCTTAGACAACTAAGCTATCTCACCAGCTCTGAGGAGGCATTTTTGAAAAAACAAAATTAATCATTTAAAGATTTATTTATTTTCTTATTTATTTTTTAAAGGATCTCTCTACACTTCTCAGACTCCTCGTGATAAAGGAAGCAATTTTTTTACTTTGTATTTTAGGGAAGGGTCCACAGGGTAATCAGGGTCTCATGACTAGATCAGAATCATAGTGATCTGCCTGTTTACTGCCTCCCAAGAGCTGGGATTACAGGTCATGCCACCACGTCCAGTCTCAATTGCTGTCTCAGCCTGCCCCAGTGGCGGAGGATTGAAGCCCGGGGCCCCTGAGCCTGCTTGCAGGTGCTGTAATCCTCTAAGCTATTTTCCCAGCCCTAGGAAGCAATTTTTAATAAAGGATCACATGATCTATCTGGAGAAAGAGCCATCTTTTGTAGCATTCTTATAATATTTGAGACTGATTAGGAAACAAATTTTATGAATAATCAGTACTTTAGAATCAGGACCTAGAAGGGTTCTCATTTTTTATGGCTAAAAAGTTGATACGTTAAAATAATGGAAGCGTTTAGTTTTGGTCCTTCTTAGACCTTGAAGAATACATACCTGGTGGCTGGGGATATAGCTAACATAACAGCACTTTGAGAGCATGAGGTCCTGAATTCAATTCCTATGACAAGAAAAAAATACTTACCTAAAAATGCCTCTGAATCCAAACACCTGTGTGACTATTAGGCTAGCAAGAGCCTTAGGTAGGGACTACTGAAGCTTCAGTTGGAACTGGTTCCTCTTATGTCTAAATTTAACAATGTAATATCAGTTTCCAATTATAAGAGCAGCATATAAAGCTGTTTTTCTCCCATTATGTCAATGATTTTTTTTAAGAGTGACATTACATTTTCCATTTTAGCTTACAAATTTGAGTAAGGACTCCAGAGATGTCATTGTACTTGTCAGATTCATCTATGAATTTTTCTAAATGCAGTTTGATGTACTTTTCGTAGTTGGGTGATAGAGACATATAAGTTTGATTAATCTCTTATTTATTTAATGCCCAAAAGAACAACAAATGGATTGAATGATATTCTCAGTCCTAGTTTTGTTTCCGTTTCCTGTATTTAGGACAGTGTTACAGGGTCTACAGGATCTCACTGCATAAATCAGACTCATAGAGATCCGCCTATGTTCAGCCTCCCAAGTGCTGGGTTTACAGGTATGTACACCTAGTCTCAATCGCTGTCTCAGCATGCCCCAGGGGCAAGGCTGGCACAGCACACTGGGGATCAAACCCTGACCTCTGCCCTCTGCATAAGCAGGTCTCAGTCCTGGGTTTTTGAGGCGTCTCCACACTGATTTCCATGGTGGTTTTCCCAGTCTACTTTCCCACCAACAGTGAAGAAGGGTTGCTTTTTTCCCCACAGCCTCTGCAGCACTTTTATTAGTTGATTTCTTTTCTTCTGCATTTTAGGGAAGTGTCTGCAGGGTGTTCAGGATCTCACCACTAGATCAGACACATAGTGATTCTCCTGTTTACAGCCTCCCAAGTGCTGGTATTACAGACGAATGACACCACACCCAGTCGCCTTTGCCGTCTCAGAACACTCAAGGCCGGGGCAGGCATGGCAGGTTTGAGGATTCAAACCCCTGCCCCTGTGCCTGCTTCTAGGTGCTTTAATCACCTGAGTTATTTGACTGGCCCTAGTTGATTTCTTTATGATAGCCATTCTTCCCAAAAAACTGAAAACATGATACCATAGTGATATATGTACACACAAGTTTACAGCAGCACAACTTATTATAGTCAAATCTTGGAAGCAACAAAAATACTCATCCCTAAGGAAAGGATGAAAAATATGTGATATTTTTACACAATTAAGTATTACTCAACTAAGAAGAAGGACAAACTCTAAGCCTTCATATGTATTTGGATGCAAATAAAGGCTATAGACATAAGTGAAATAAATCATATCCACATGTATAAATGTCATATTGTCTTCTCAGTGTAAGAACCTGAAAAGAAAAAATAAAACCAGAAAGGTATAATAGATACAGTAAAACATAAAGAAATGTAATTTAAGGATTAAACAATGATAATGAGAAAAAAGAGAAAAGATAGGAAAAAAGGTAGGAGGAAAAAATATGCAAGTATATATACAGGATGACTGAGTTGATTGTACTAAGAATTTCCATTAGTTTTTTAAAATAGCAGTTAATTTGTAGAATTTTCACCTTGACTAATTCTGTATGCTGATAACTGGCAACTAAACAACTACATTGAGGACAGCAATGTGTAATGCAGAAACCATGCTTGAATACCTATCATATTGGTCTTCTAAATGTGTACTGTTTCAAATGTCATGTCAACTATTAATACATTCTCTTTAAAATATACTTAAAATGATAGTAAAAGCAAAAAAGATACAAGAACAAATATCTAAGATTTCTTGAAAACAAGCAGAAATATTCAATCATATGTTTAGTCTTCCACAACTATAACTGTTAATCTGAGCAACAGATCTGACAATAAAAATAGATAATATAGCAAACATTGGTAATCAGATATTCTTGTTTTGAAAATCTGTAACATATGTATTGTTGTATATTAGCCTGTTTCTGAAATTGTTTCTGATTTCTGTTTTTACTCCTTCAAATAAAGTTATAATAAAAAATAAGCTTGAGTAATCTCATATTGAAGCAAAAATTCTCACCTAAACTAAGATATTTTAATACAACCATTCTAATTTCTGTCACTGAACTCAGCTAAATCAGGATTTTTCATTATATTTAAACTTCTGTGGGGGCCAGGGAGACAGCTCAGTAGAATAAACGCAAGGTCCTGAGTTCAATTCCCCCATACCACAAAAAATAAATAAAAATAAATAAACTTCTGTGAATGTGCTAAAAACTTTTCTACACAAAAGTGTGCTTATCACAAGACAACCATTGTACAATTACCTTCAACAAAAACCTATCACATTCATATAACATCTTTTGGCCACGTTAAAAATAAGACAAAATCTCTGTAATCAATACCCCAGTCTTTGGAGATTACACATCTGGAGTCTTCTGGAGTCAATAATATTGTTTTCACTTGACCTCCAGACTAACATTTACTCATTTTTTCTCTGCAGCAATATGGCTTATAACAATATTTTTGAGAAGATTTTTTAATGTAAACCAAGATTAAAAATAAGAGAATTTTGACCATGTTTCCTCTTTCTAAAATCACAGTTCAATTGTAAAATAGCATCATAATTAATACTTCTTTTGCACTCCATATTTGCCCTGGAGGTTACCTGTTCTGTTTTTTCTTTACTAACATGTCATTTATTTATTTTTAGCTATGATATGTATATTTTACTTTTTAAAATAATTTTATTGAGAAACAAATAGAAATGAGACCATTTCAAAACAAATTAGTAGGACACTTTCAATTATTAATATGTTGCACATAGTTGTCTTAGTGGTTATTCATTGTACAAGATTCAGACATGATATCTTGTCCAAAAACACTATTAGAGGGGCCGGGGAGATGGCTCAATGAAATAAGCGCTTGCCTGGCAAGTGCAAGGACCTGAGTTCAATCCCTGGTTCCACCAAAAAAAAAAAAAAAAAAAACTATTACAACAAATCTTACTATTCATTGAGTTAAAAGAATGCAGATGTATATCTAAGCAAACTATTTTGAATAAGCAGATACAAAATGGTTGCATATTTGTATCCCTTTTTTTCTTTAGTTTTGCCAGAGACAGGTATTATATTGTCATTTAAACACTGTACGTGTGTGAATTCAGCAAAATATTTCAATATGGACCAGTAGTCCATAATAGTAGTGGGTTTTCTGTAAGACAGGCAATGTCAGAAGTTGCTGACATGAGCCTTTTACACATCAACATATTAATGTGGTTTTACTTTTTATACTTAGGTTTTATATTTTTCTGCTGGATTGTTAAAACCAAGGTAAAGCAAGAGCTATATAAAAAGAAATGTATCTTTTGTATCGGGTAAGGTCAGTCAAATCCCCTCAGGATTTTTCCTGGAACCTTCCACCGCAGTTTGTAGACCATTTGTCAGTGTCAGCCATGTGGATGAGTCATGGCCAGTGTTTCACCAATTTGCTCCCTGTGAAAGCCTGAGAGAATGTTTTTTCTCCATGTGGCTCTCCTTAGAGACACTTTACAGTGTCGATCACTTTCCTCTGTAGTTCCATAATCTCCATGATCAGAAAATTTGGAACACAACTGAATTACATGATGTTAGAGTGCAGGTGTTCCCATGTACTGTCTTCACTGGCCTTGAAAAGCTATGGCCAAAATGTTGGATTTCCTCACAACCCTTCTTTCTCTCTAAATTTTAGTGTGCAAACTTAGGTTGTTAAGCCTCCAGAAGACAAGCTTTTTGTTATTACCCTACAACATAGGCAGTTGAGCTTAACCTCACTATCTCTCTGAGTATCAAACATCTTAGGCATAATATAGAAGAGGTATTTTCCATCAAGTATTGAGATGTAAACTTTTAGGTCCTTATAGAATATGAAGAAAAAAAAAACAAAAAAAGCTCTACTTTAAAAATAGAAATAAACAATTATATATTTTTACATAGAAGTTTAGAAATCTAAACATATGCAGAGTTGTAGCAGGAGAGTCCTGTGATGTCTTCTTCTCTTCTCTCTTAATTTCATTTATTACCTTTTTTTTCTTAAAACATTTACGTGAGAGATAGTATGGCAGAAAATGGCATGTCATGACAAAAAGTACATATATAGAAGACAGGAATGATGGCATTCCAAGCATGACACTACTATTGCACATTGCTATCTTCAGTGCAGTTGTTTATTTCAAAGATATCAACATATATAGTCAGGGTGAGAATCCTACCAATTAATTGCTAGATTTAAAAAACTGCTAAGGATTCTCAGGAGTATTTCCTTACCCATCTTGTGCATATAAATGTATGGCTTTGCCCCGGTCATGTTTCCCAGCTTTTCTCCTTGCCGTCTCCTCGTTGTCCAATCCTCAAGTTCTTGCTTTCCTTTTAACTGTGTTATACATTTCTATTTTATTTCTTCTTTTGAGATCGTATACTTGAAAGAGTATAAGATATCTACATATGTATGTCTGGTTTATTTCACTTATATCATTAAGTGGCATCCTCTTAAATATGAAGGCTTAGAGTTTATCATTCTTTATAACTGAGTAATACTCCATTGGATAAAAATACCAAATTTTTTCATCCATTGATCAGATGATGGGCATCTTGGTTCTTTCCAAGATATGGCTATCAAAAATTGTGC
This sequence comes from Octodon degus, assembly GCF_000260255.1. Lineage (NCBI taxonomy): Eukaryota > Metazoa > Chordata > Mammalia > Rodentia > Octodontidae > Octodon > Octodon degus. Next base: position 1,765,080 of record NW_004524679.1, on the reverse strand, counting down.
TGCTATAAACATAGATACACATATATCATTATGATATGAAGTTTTCAGTTCCTCAGGGAATAGTCTCATTAGAGGGATAGATGGTTGGAGAGGAATTTTCAGTCCTAGTTTTTTAAGGAGAATCCACACTGATTTCCATAATAGTTGCACCAGTTTCCATTCTAACATGCAGTGGAGAAGGGTTCCTTTTTCCATGCAGCCTCTCCCACATTTGCTGTTGGCTGATTACTTTATGATAGCCATTCTTTTTGGGGTGAGATGGTGTCTAACTGTTCTATTAATTTGTAATTCACGGATGGCTAATGATGTGGAGCATTTTTTTCATTTATTTATTCACTTTTTAAATTTAATCTTCTGAGAAGTCTGTGTTCATATCAGATGCTCATTTCGAGATATGGACTTTAAATTTTGGGGCCCTAATATTTTTTAGACCTTTATAAATTCTAACAAAAAAACCTTTGTGTGAGGGCTTACTTGTCAAGATTTTCTCCAAATGTTTGGGTTGTTTTTTCACTTTGTTGGTAATTTATTTTTACGTGCAAGAACTTCTCAATAACAGGAGGACCCAGTTGTTAATTCTTCCAAGTGTTATCCATGCGATTTGATTTTTGTTAATGAATTCTTTGCCTGGCCCTATGTCTTCAAGAGTTCCTCCTAATTTCTCTTCCAGGAGATTTAGTATTTTTCTTATAACGTTTAGATCTTTAGTCCATTTTGACTTTTTCTTAGTGAATGGTGATAGATCTGGGTCAAGTTTTAGTTCTCAGCATGCAGGGAGACAGTTTTTCCAACACGATGTGTTTCTTCTATTGAACATGTTTGGTCCCTTTGTCAAAGATCAGTTGGCTGAGTGTGTTCATAGAGTCTTCGAACACTTTTAATCTATTCCATTGATCCTCAGGTCTATTTCATTGCCAGTACCATGCTGATGTTATCACAGAAGACTTTTGCTACAATTTCAAGTCAGGATTGAAAAGCCTTCTGCCTTGTCTTTGTTGTCCAGTATTGCCTTTGCCATTCTACTTTTTCCAGGTTCAAAATAAATTTTAGGAAAGATTTCTGTAGGTCTGGGAGGTATGTTGGCGATAGTTTGATACTGACTGAATTATATTAGTACAGAAATTTTGGGAGTATCACCATCTTCACAATGTTGGTTCTTCCTATGCAGGAACAGGGAATAACTTTCCATTTTCTGAAATACTCTATGATCTATTTTTAAGAGTGCTGTAGTGTTCCTGAAAAGGATCTTTGACTTATCTAGTTAGATTAATTTCAAGGTATTTTATTTTCCACTGTGATATTGGAAAACGTATTGTTACACTGATTTCCCTCTCAATGTGTTTGTTATCTGTGTAGAGGAATGCTATTGACTTTTGTGTATTGCCTTTGTATCATGCTATGCTACTGAATTTGTGTATCAACTCTAGTAGCTTCTTGCTGGAATTTTTTTGGGTCTGCCATGTAAAGTATCATGTCATCTTCAAATAAAGACAATTTAATTTCTTCTTTACCTGTTCTTATTCATTTTTTTTTCTTTTCTAATGTCTCTAGCTAATGATTCCAGAACTATATTGAATACGACTGATGTTAGATCACATACTTGTCTTGTATGTGCTAGATCTGAGTGTAATGATTTCAGTGTAAATGATTTCAGTTTTTCCCCATTTAGGTTTATGTCCGACTTTGGCTTGTCATAAATGGCTTTAATCAGATTGAAGTAGAAGCAATCTATTGCAATTTTTTGTAGGACTTTGAACATGAATGAGTGTTGGACTTTGTCAAAAGTCTTTTGTGCATCAATTGAAATTATCGTGTGGTTTTTAGTTTTCGCTCTATTGAGATAGTGTACTACAATTACAGATTTGTGAATATTGAACCATCCTTGCATACCTGGAATGAATCCTACTGGGTTATGGTGTATGATCTTCTTGATGATTTGCTGTATTCTATTTGCTAGGATTTTATTGAGGGTTTTTGCATCAATGTTCATGAGAGAGATGGCCTGTGATTCTATTTTAGTTGCATCTTTCCCCAGTTTTGATATCAGTATAATACTGGTGTCCAGGAATGATTTTTGGAGGATTGCTTCCGCTTCAATATCATTGAACATTTAGAGGAGTATAGGGATTATATCTTCTGTAAATTTCTTGTAGAATTTAGCTGTGAATCCATCAGGATCTGGACTTTTCTTTGCAACTAGGGTTTTTATTTCATTGCATATTTCATTTGCTGTTATTGAGTTATTAAGAGTTGTTATATCTTCTTGATTCAGTATTGGTAATTTGTACCTTTCTAGGAATCTTTCCATTTCTTCTGTGTCTTCAATTCCATGACAGTAAAGATTCTCAAAGTAGCCATTGATAATCTTGTGAATTTTCACTGGGTCTGTGGTAATTATACATTTTTATACCTTATTTCTTGTATTTGAATTTTTTCTTTCCTCCTATTGATGAGATTAGCTAGGAGCTTATTGATTTTATTTAATCTTTCAAAGAACCAACTTTTTGATTCATTAATTCTTTGAACTATCTTCTTCATCTCAATTGAATTAATTTCTATTTTAATCTGTATAATTTCTTCCCATCTTTGGGCTTTGGGATTGTTTTGCTGTTCCTTTTTTTTTAATTTGGAGGTACAGAATTAGATTGTTTATTTATTCCCATTGTGTTTCTTTAATATTCATGTTGACAGCTATAATTTTCCCTCTGAGGACTGTTTTCATGGCATCCCATGAATTATGATAAGTTTTGTTTGCATTTTCATTCAATTGTAGATATAGTTCAATTTCTTGCTTAATTTAATCTGTGACCCATTGATTGCTGAGTAGACTGTTGTTTAATGTCCACGTATTTATGGGGTTTTTTTCTGGTTTATTTGTCATTTATTTCCAGTATCATTTCACTGAAGTCAGATAATATGCATGGGATAATTTCTCCTTTCTTGGATATACTTCAGCAGGACCTATGGACTAGTATGTGTTCTATTTAATAAAATGACCCACATTATGCTGAAAAAAATGTGTATTCAGCTGTGGTTGGGTTTGTTCCAAGCTCTGATACAGTTCTGCTACTTCTTTGCTAATTATTTCTGTGCTTGACCTATCTTTTGTAATAAGGAGGTGTTAAAGTCTCCTGTAAAGATTGTGGTATGGGATATCAGATTTTTCATGTCCTTTAAGATATGTCTTATATAGCTGGGTGCTCCCTTGTTTGATGCATACATATTTATGAGTGTTATCTCTTCCTCTTGAATTTTTCCCCTAACCAGTATATGGTGGCCTTCTTTGTTTCATGTGATCTTTGAAGTCCAGGCTGTCTGAGAAAATGACTGGTACACCTGCTTTTTTCTGAGGTGCTAGTATGTGTACTATTGTTTAAGATTCTTTGTCTTTCAGTCTATGAATTTCTTTGAGAGTAAAGTGTGTTTCTTGTATACAGCATATTGTTGGATTTTGTTTCCTAATCCACTGCAGCAGTCTATTTATTTTAATTGTTTGATTGAGTATATTTACATTAATGGTTATTATTGAGACATATTCATTTATGATTAACATGTTATTTAACTGATAATGTTTACTCCTTTTTCTCATGGTTTTAATTTTTTGCCATATTTAGTGAGTTCCTTTTGTTCTCATTCTTGGAGTTCTGATTATTTTGGTCCCTCTCTAGAACATCTTTCAGTAGCCTGTGTAGGATTGGCTTTGAAATTCTTTAGTTGTTCTTTGTCATGGAAGTATTTCACTTCTCCAACAAACTTGAGAGTTTTGCAGGGTATAGTACTCTGTATAGTACTCGGGGCTGGAATTTGCTTTCATAGAAGCCTTGAAATACTCCGCTCCATACCCTTCTTGCATTCACGGTTTATGAAGAGAAGTCTGCCTTATTTCTGATAGGTTTTCCTTTAAATGTGATCTGCATGATTTTTCTAGTGGCTTTCAGTATATTGTTCTTCTGCTGAATTTTTGGGATCTTGACTGTTACATATCTGCGTGTGTTTTTATATGATTTGAAGTTATTTTGGAGTTCTGCATTGTTCAATTAACTGAATGGCAGATTGTTTCTTCATATTTGGTAAGTTTTCTGCTCTTATTTCTGTCCATATTATTTTTATAATATTTGTATTGCTGTATTGGCTCCTTCTTTCTCCTTGATCCCCATTAGTCTGATGTTGTTCATCTTTGCATCCTCTTGCAGGTGATGAATTACTTTTTCCTGCATCTTAGTTGTTTTTAAGAGATATTTTCTTACCTTTTCACTACCTGCGATGACGTCTTCAAGATCTGAAACTCTATCTTCACTTTCACTGAGACAGTTTTACAAGATTGTGATAGAGATTTTAATTTCCTGTATATCTCTTTGGTTCTGCTTCATGTGATTTATTTCTTTCATGTATTGCTTATTCAAGTAATCTTTTGTTTTTCTAACCTCTTTTTATCAGAGTGTTCTTTAGAAGCAATTACTAATTCTTTTTCTACAGAGATTATTTCTGATCTGATTTCCATCATATGTTTCTGCAATTGTTTCTTTAGTTCAGATGCTATTAGTTCAGAGAATTTTTTTTATTTCAATGGTAATTTCTGATTTGAGTTTCTCTATACAATTTTGCTATTGTTTCTTTTCTTCAGGCACTACTGATTCAGACATTTCAGCTGCGTGATTCTCAATTTGTTCTGTGCTATTGTCTTCTACACTTGTTCTGGGATGGCTTGGGGTTTGAGATTGCATCTTGTTCCTTCTCTTTGTCAGTTTATATAGCACTGTCCTCTGATATTTATTTTAGAGCTTCGTTGCAGTTAAAACCTTAGCACCTACTTGTATTCAGGTGCAGATCTATGAAGTTTGAATTCATCCAGTTGTACCTGGCTTTGGTTTGCCTACTGTGCTCAGGTCCTTCCTGCCGCAGCCCTTGGGAGTGAACCTGTTGTGCCCTTCTGGCAAGGTTTTTGGCTCCTGGTAGGCTGGGAAGATGGCTCAGTACAATACCTGCTTGCCTGTCAAGCTAAAGGGCCTGTGTTCAATCCCCCATTTCGCATAAAAATAAAGATGTTCTGCTCCTGGATTAGCTAGAGGTTTCTGGACCCTACTCTCTCTGTAGGGACTTCAGCTGCAGTGTTTCACCCCACACCTGTATGCCAGGCCTGTCCTGGTTCTGGAGGGTACTAGCAGGTGCAGGTGAGTGGGGAAGCTCTCCCATATACTTGCAGTGCTTGAGCTTAGTCTGGTTCTGAAGGGATGGTGGGGTCCATAGAGCATGGCAGAAGGTCTCACTCAAGCTGCAGGCCTGGGCTCGTTCCGGGGAGGTCCAGTGGGCTCAAGCAAGCTTGGCAGCTCTCCCACACGCTTAGTAGGCCTAGTCTTGGCCTATCTCCAGAGGTGTGGAGGGGTCCTAGGAGTGTGCAGGAAGGTCTCATTCACGTTTCAGGCCTGGGATTTGTCTGGGGAGGTCCAGTAGGCTCAGGGGAGCTTGGAAGCTCTCTCACACACTTGGCTGGCCTGGGCTTAGGCTGGCTCCAGAGGGTTGGAGAGTTCTTGAGAGCACGACAGATGGTCTCACTCATGGGGTGGGCCTGGGCTTGGTCCAGTGAGGGCCAGTGGGCACAGGTGAGTGTGGATGCTCTCCCACACACTCACTGGGCCTGTGCTCTACCTGTTCTTTTTTGATATGATATGACTGAACTTCCATCAGTGCTTAAGGATACATTTCAAAATAGAAAAGTTGTTGTCATTGAGCTTCTAGCAAAAAGACAACCAGAATGGGTCAAATGTCCCCTTTAATTTCCAGTTAATCTACATACACTCAAGACATCCTTCAAGTTGATTGTATGTCATACCAGGTGCATGCTATTTGGAGAGAGATCAGAAGAAATAATTTGACCAAGCTATCCAGCCTCACAATGGTGCATAATTTCATTTTCCACAAGAGTTCATGTATTTATTCCTTAAGTGCTTTAATAAACACATGATGCTTTGTCTCAAATATGAAAGTCATGTTTTTTTTATTTTTTTTCAAAGTTTTATTGACAAACAGATAGCAATGAGACAGTTTCAAATCATATCGGAAGGACAGTTTCAACAAATAATACACTGCATATATTCTTCTTAGTGGTTAATTGCTGTACAAGATGCGGACTTGTGAT
>NW_004524679.1:1748748-1751109 GCF_000260255.1 Octodon degus | reverse complement strand
ACCTGGGCTGGGACTGGTCCCGCCGGCGCAGGGTAGCAGGAAACTCTCCGCACACTCACTGGACCTGGGCTAGGACTGGGTCTGGGCGAAAGTCATGTTTAAAGAAGGAAATATTGCTTAGAATGAAACTCTTTTTGTTATTTGAAAGAGGACACATAACAAATTGTGAATTGGAAGTAGTTCCAGTACTTCTCAGCCTGACAGAGATCACCTCTATAGATTTAAGGAACAAAAGACTTGAGGAATTCAGCCCTATGCCTTAGAGTAAAGAAGTCTCCAAAACACTTATGTTATCTATCTAATTTCCTAGGAAGTCTTTCCTAGCAGCAAGACAATGATGTGCTTTATTTAAAGTTTTATATATCTTTCAAGCTCATATGTTAAGTTTATAGCCATCACCTAAGAATTATACTTTACATGTTAGTTAAGGCATATCTATTAGTCTTTTATGCACACATGAAAGAAAAAGGCTGACTAAAATCACTTTCTTATTCTTAACATATGTAAAACTTAAATATAAATTATTTCTCTGAGAGCTGCTATGAAGTTATAGTAAGCTGCCTCAGCCTGACTTCTGTTGAGAAGGGCACTCTGGTGAAAAATTGATTATAAATTAAGCTCTCAGAAAGTTGGAAAAAAGTTTAGGGAGAATTTCTAACTCATTCACAAAAAGAGATAAGTACATAGACAAGTGGAGAATTTTCTTGTTGGGCTGTTGGGACTCAGATTCCAGTGGGGAATATATGTGTATCTAACAGAGAGTAACCCTGTCCATCACACCTCAGTTCTCAGTTTATACTGGTCCATGAAACCACAGGTCTATCTTCAGAAGAGAATCCACCTACACGTCTAATCAACTTTCTTTTAGCTGTTGGCTTCAGTGGAGGTTCACCAAAAGGGGAAGTGTAAACCTGCCCTCTGCTTTAAGAGTGAGGACTGCTCTAAGTGTCTTTAACTGGCTGGCAGAGTGACCACTATTTTTCAAAGTTCTATAAAAGATAGGTAAAAGCCTGAGCAAATTCATTACATAACACTTTATAAGTTTACAGTAAAAGTTTCAATGTCCAAAAGTTATTATCAAAATATGCTTTTTATACACATAAATTATAACTAAACCTAGGTTGGGAGAGAGAAGCATGGCGATCTTCCCTTAGACTAAGTGTGTATTGGGCCTTTAAGTGTGGTGCTTTGGAAATAGCTTCTTTTGATTTCATCCAAATGTCAGTTCTTTCCAATGGGTCTCAGTGTCTGTCTCCCATGGAAGAGTGTTGCCCAGAAAACTAAACCAAGATTTTATGTGTGTTTTCCTGGACTGGCAGAATTTAATTATCTCATTTGACTCAGGGTTAAGGAATGTATTCCTCATCAAAGATGACTTTCCTGACTTTGTTATTAAGTGCACATTATCTATGGGTTAAATAAGTTATTCAATAAGAGGAAAAGTTTCGGTGAGTCTAATGTTCTTTTCTCTCTAATTTTCATGCTACCTAAAAGAGCATGAAAATTATGAAAATAAGAATTTGAAGGAAAAGTTCAAAAATAAAATGCAAAGGAACTCTTTTCATGCCCAAGGTTAGTTATTGAAATAAAATCCATCCAAACATCTATACTGTCAGCCTGGAAAGACATAAATAGGGAATCTCAAGAACTAAGATATAAGATAAGCCAGATAGCTCTGTGGACCAAAGCACCTGCTTAGGCAGAGTGCAGTGGCCAGGGTTCAATCCCCTGCATACTGTGCTGAACCAGCCCAGCCCCCAGGGTGTGCTGAGGCTGTGATTGAGACTACATGTCTCTGTGATCTGCTTGCCTAGAATCTGAGTTCTTAGGAGGCTGAACAAAGGTGGATTACTATGAGTCTGATCTTTGTAGTGAGACCCTGTATTCCCTTGACTAAATACATAAAAAATAAACAGTTTCTGATATAAAATGAATTTGTTGAAGAAATAGTTATTAAAATTTAAAAAAACTGGCACTTGTCAAAGCCAGTGCTTAGTCCACTGAGCAATCTCATTGCCCCTCTTTTATTTCAATGAAACCAGTAATAATTTAAGTTCAAAGTCCACTGGTCCCAGCCCAGGTGCAGGGTAGCTGAGAAACACTTCCACCCCCTTAAGACACCCTCCACCACTCCGCAGCACCTCTCCCACCCCACTAGTGAAGTAGGAACATCTGCTGTGTTCCCCAAAGCCCCAGATCCAGTCCTAGGCCAGGCCCAATGAATATGTGGGAGAGCTTCCTGCTACCCTGCACAGGTGGGACCTACCAATTCCAGGACAGGGGCAGAATGGGAGACAACCACTTTCACTCTCTTGGGATGCCAATGACCACTCCATAGTACCCATCTCAAAGCCACCCACC
>NW_004524679.1:1747258-1748453 GCF_000260255.1 Octodon degus | reverse complement strand
CTGAACTTCAGTAGGTGCTCAGGTTATAACTGCACCAAAGTTCTACAACAAAGGTCAGAAGACAGTGATACACAAACAGACAAAGACAAGGAGCAAAATGCAATCTCAGAAGACAAGCCCACATATAAAAACTGCAGGGGACACTGACATAGAAAAAATTGGGAATAACACAGCTGAAATCAATGAATCAATGGGTTCTGAAATAAAGAAAAAGCTGCAGAAAGTATAGAGGAACTCAGATTGGAAATGAAAAAAGAAATTCCTGAAATAATAACATTTGCAGTAAAGAATCAAATGCAGAAACATATGGAGGAAACCCAATGCCACCAGGAACAAGTTCAGAGGACACTAGCTCAGCTCAAATGTATGAATTAATAGCGTTGATACTAAATAACCAACAACAGAAAGTCATAGAGGAACTCAGAGCGGAATTCTTTTCTATTAGCTCAGCTCAAATGTACGAATTAACAGCGCCAATACTAAATAAGCAACAGTAGAAAGTTATAGAAGAACTCAGAGCAGAACTTTCTGAAATAAGAAAATATACTACTCTTGTGTATGCCCCATATCTACATCTATTAAAACTGTTTCATGTCTCTATTATTGATGTTTCCTAAAAATTATTTTACTGCAGTGAGAGTCAGTGAATTTTCTATATTATTTTAGAAGCATGGGTTATACTCTTTATTTCAGCCTCAGGGACCCTTAGGTCAAGACCAGAGACACTTCCATTTCAAAAATTTCATTGTCCAGAATCTTGTTTTTCATATAGGTAATTACAGTGTGTCTAGAAATCTGTCCCTTTCTTCAATATTCTTCAGTTTTACATAGTAAATACTAATCATCTTCTGGACTTCAGTGGTTATTGTCCACTTATTTATGCAAAGAAAATTGGACAATAGCCCACCTGTTATAGTACGTGCTTATTTTATTGGTTCATCAGGCCTAAAAGAGGAGGAAAGAGGTTTATGTCCTCAGCCTCAGGTAACCACATGTGTCTAATAAAAGTTTCATTTTGCCAGTTATTGTTCTCATTATTTCATTGCTATTTTTTTATTTGATCTAATATGTTTGTCAGTGTGGTGTATTGACCCACACTGTATAATTTGGCATTTATCTGATATATTATATTCAGCAATATCTGCTTCATGAATTTCAGTGCCTTGATATACACAGCATGTAGATAGAAAGACAG
>NW_004524679.1:1731130-1739758 GCF_000260255.1 Octodon degus | reverse complement strand
TGACTGAGACCTTGAACTTTGCACCACAACTTTGAGGGGGTGTATTGTACATGGTTTGCGATTAAAATTGTTACGTTGCTTGCATATGAATTACTGATGTATGAATATTTTTCCATCCCTTGATTGTAGTAAATGGACTTATTTGTAGATGAGGCAAGTCTCTTTTATTTATTTTTTATGTTTTTATATATTTGGTACAGGGTCTCACTGTGCAGCTCAGACTCATAGTGATCCTCCTATTTTCATTCTCTGCAGTTCTGATATTACTGTTGTGCACCACCCAATCCAGTCTTAGTGGCTCACTCAGTGCACCTGAGGGTGGGGCCAGCGAAGCATGTGGTGCTGGGGATTGAACCCTGGACCATACATTTCCCTAAGCAGGCACTTAGTCTGCTGAGCTATCTCACCCACCCTAGATAAATCTCTTGAATTTAGCAGAGGAAGTTTTGTTATCTTAATCTTTGCTCCAGGGTTCTAATCTCCATCTTTTCATTGGGAATTTAGGCCTTTTGCATTAAGAGGACTGGCTGAACAGTATTGATTTATTACTGTTATTGCATTTTTGGTAGTTGTTGATTCCTTCATTCTCCTATTTTTATTTAACTGCTGACATTGCTTAATGCATTCAGTCTATAGAAAATGCTAACTTAGCTTATGAATAAGGAAGCTAAGTAGTAGAAGTATCCAAATGAGTTGGGCAAATAGCCATATTGATAAAAGTTAAGAGTAGACAGCACATGAGGAAGTTACATAAAATTGAATTTCCTTGGTCAATAGGGGGTGCAGCCCACTCCTTACTAAAGAGTTACAACCTTACTAAGCTTTTCAGATTTGAGAAACTTAAATGGATTAAATTTCATGTGGCAGCATGGAAAAGCTAAGTGAATTTAAAAAGGTAGGTGAATCAAATCTCTAAGAAGCTCTTACATTTTGAGAAAGTTATAACACATACTAATGAATTTCTTCTAATTTCTTAGTTTCTCTAAGTGCTACATGTCAAAAAACTGAGTTAAAAGCCTGACTACCTGGCCAGCCAAATAGCTCAGCTGTTTAAAGCACCTGCAAGCAGGCACAGGGGCCAGGGTTTGATCTCCAGGCCTACCTTGCCGGCCCCAACCTTGGGGCATACTGAGATAGCATTGCAACTGGGCGTGGTGGCCCATGCCTGTAACCCCAGCTCATGGGATCCTGTAAACAGGAAGATCACTGAATCTGATCTAGTAGTGAAACCCTGAACACCCTGTAGACCCTTCCCTAAAAAATACAAAAAAAAAAAAAAAAGCCTGAGTACCAAGCTGTCATTTTAAATCTACAAAGCTTCCCTGGATAGGAGACCAATAAACAATTGAACAATTTCTGTAGTGTTTATTTATACTTAACTCTAACTAAGTTTGCCATATGCTACCAATATGGGAAATCTCCTTAAAAGTAAGGAGCTGTTCTCCTTATTTTACATAAAATTTTTATATCCTAAATATTTTGTTTCAGGTCTTCATTGTTTTATGTTTGCAGAAACAAAAACCCAGTAAACATATGATCTTTTCCATGCAACTTTTTGGCTTTGCTGTCTTTTTATGGTTCAGACCACTAGATTGGTATCCCTGAATTTCTTAAGTTGGTCTTATAATATTTTGTATGTATTTTTAGCACAAGTTCTACAGAGTTTCACTACACAGATTAGACTCATTGCAATCCTCCTGTTTTCAGCTTCACAAGCGCTGGACTTACAGATGTGCAGCACCACAACCAGTCTCAATTGCTGTCTCAGCGTGCCCTGGGCCTGGAGCCTGCACAGCAGGCTGTGGATAGAACCCCCGGCCCCTGTATCTGCCTAAGGAAGCATTTCAATCTGCTGAGCTGTCTGGCCATCCCAGTTTTCATTATCTTAATACCTGGTATAAAGGCATTTTTATTTAGTATTATATATGTACACTACATAATACATTACCTTTAGGAAGTTGTTTCATGTATGTAACACAATTCCTTTTTTCATTCCCTTTTCTTTCCTTCTGTTAACCACTCTATCCATCTTTTGAGCTTTTTCTGAACATGATTGTATAAATTGCATGGAGTTGTTACCCGTACATAACAACTCCCAATTGTTTTCTTTTCAAGCACAACCCTGTGATTTCATATTACCCTACATAGAATTGTCATTATAAAGAGGTTAAGTAATTATATTTTACTTATTACTTGATATGGTTTTAACATTTTATGATATTGATATTTTACTTTTGTAGTTAATATGAATGGGATTACTTTTAATTTTTTTCAATGAGTTCACTAACACTATATAAGTAATTCTATCAATTTTGTATGTTGACTTTATCTACTGCAATTATCTAGAATTCATTTGTATCAAGTAATAACTTTTTGGTAGAGTTTTAAATGAGGTTTCATTCAGGATGTTTGCCTTTTATATCTTGAACACTTGCTTTTTTCATCTTTCAACAGATTATTTATTCTTAATTATACATTTTTTTTTTTACTTTTCTGGCACAACCAGCGATTGAACTCAGGCCCTTGTGCTTGCCAGACAAGCACTTATTCTACTGAGCTATCTCCCTGGCCCACTTTGTTTTTATTTTAATGCATGGTGAAATATGTGGATCTAGTATCAGTGCTGTACTTGTGGATAATAAAATTTTTGGACAACCTTTGGTGAAGAGGCTATCATTTCTTTTATATCAGTTTTAGACTCATTTGCCAAATGTCAGATTAATCCATTTACAGGGGGTTGCACCTGAATCTTCTATTATGCTCCATTGAATTCTATGCCAGTTTGTTAGCACTGTGCATTTATAATATAGCTTGAGATCTGAGCTTGGGATAAATATTTTTTTGATTTTTTTGCTAAAATACCTTTGTAAATTTTGGATATCTTCTGCTTTCATATAAATTTTAGGATTGTTTTTCTACTTTCATGAAGAATATTGTTGGTACTTAGATTGTAATGGCTCTATAGCTCATATAACAGAGGATGACTTACCCATTTATGTAAATAGATATGCAGGCTTCTGTAAGAACTTTAAAGGTCTCCTTCAACCCAGTTTTTCTCCTTCTAGTATCTTCCTGATTTGAAGACATTATATTATATTAGTACATCCGTGCATACATATCCATGTTAATAGTGGCACAAATGGTTCAGTAGAATAAGCGCTTGCCTGGCAAGCACAAGACCCTGAGTTCAATCCCTGGTTGTGAAAATAAAAAATGAATCTATCTTTCAAATCTACTTTTTCAGAGTATTACAGTTTTCATCAAAGAGATACTTTATCTCCACTGTTAACTAAAACCTAGTTATTTTGACCTTCTTGAAGATATCATGAATGGTACTGGATTCCTGAATTCTTTCTCAGTTTACTAACTTTTGGCATTTGAAAAGGAAATCAATTTTTGTTTGTTGATTTTGTTTCCTGACACGGAATTGATTTATTAGTACAAGTACTATTTTGGTGAAAACTTTTGGGTCATCCATGTAGAGGATCATGTTGCTTCTAAAAACATATAGCTTGAATTTTTCCCTTAATATAGGAATCGTTAGGTATTTTTTTTTAAAGCTCAGCCTAAACTTTTCAATCCTATATTTCATAGGAGTGGTAGGAGTGAGCATCATTTTATTCTGATCTCTAAAATAAGGTTTTTGATTGAGATTTACTATAATATTGATAGTAGGTTTGTCATGAACATCTTATTAAATAGAAATAAGGTATTTCTAAGCTTTCTTTATTAAGATGTTATCATGTATTAATATGTACTATTGTGAGAGTTTTATATGTGACTATTGGATAATCATGTTTTTTTTTCCTTGCTTTGATTTAAATGAAGAGGTACATATACTGATTTGTATATGTTAAACTTTACCTGAATAAATAGGGATAAATCCACTTTGGTCATGATGTTTCATTTTGTTGTTGTTGCTTTTGTTCATTCCTTGTATTCTGCTTCACAGTATCTTGTTGAGATTTTAACATGTACTACACATTTCTCACATAAATTGACCTGTATCCTCTTTTGCTGTTAAATAATTTTCTGTTTTAGTATCAGAGTGATGCAATCTTACAGGAATGAGATTGAAAATATTACTTTTCTTTCAATTACTATGAAGATTTTGAAGAATATTGGTGTTAAATCTTCCCCGAAGTTCTTGCAGAATTCAATAGTGAATCCAGCATGTTCAGGGTTTTCTCAGTTGCTATAATTTTTATGTAATGTCACCTCATTATTTTCTCTTACTAGACTGTAAAATATTTTATATTTTCATTTAGTCTTGGCAATCCCTAGGAATGTAGAACTGTCTATTCAAGAAACTGCATTTAAGGGCCCTCTCCTGTAATCCCAGCACTTGGGAGGCTGAACACAGGAGAATAACTACAAATCCAATCTATGTAGCGAGACCCTGTAGACCCTGTCCTAAATACGGGGGGTGGGGAGAAAGTACATTTATCAAATAACGGATTTTTGAAATATCTATTCAGAAGTTTGAATTATGACACTGCTTATTGTGATTTCACATTTTAAATTTCAATTGGCATCGATATGTATTTGTCCTCCTTCTGTTAAAATTACCTAAGAGTTTTTCTATTTTGTATATATTTTAGAGAACCATATCTTAAATGAATTAATTGTTTGTATTTTTGTCTCAATATTATAATTTGCACTCTGGTAATTATAATGTTTTTAAATATTTCTCATAGGTTTGCATGAGACATTTTGTGCTCTTGATTTTAAGCCTTGAAGGACACTAGTACCTCATTTTTTGTTTTTTTTCTGGTATGTGTAATGCATGTGTTGGCAGCTATTAACTTTCCCCTTAGAATATTGTGCAAGTGTGGGGATGGTGAGGTAATTAAGCATTATAAAGCACCTTCTTATGCAAGCTTAGGCAAGTTCAAGGACCATGGTTCACTCTCTGACACCGTGTGTCATGCTAGTCCTACCCCCAAGAAGGGCTGAACTAGCCACAAAAAAAATTGTGCATGTGTTTCATACTTTATGGCTTATTTTTCTGATGTTATCACTTGATTCTATGAAATGTTTAATTACATTTTTTGTAAACCATTGATTATTCAAGCATGTTTTGTTTAAACTTCAGATGTATTTCCTTAACTTCTCATTGATTTCTACTTTCATTTTTCATGTGATCTGATAAAATATCTTGAATCATTTTGATTTTATTTCTTAACATCCTAATATGTACTCTATTTTGGGCAAAGTTTCATGTTCTGTTGAGAATAGAATGTTTAGACTGTTCCTCATGAGTTGAGTGCTCTATAGATTTCTATTATATCCATTTGTTCAAATGTGGTTCAACACTGATGTTTCTTTTTCTTAATTTCTATCCTTATTAATATATGTTTACATTTTGTAAGGTTATTCTATATATAATGAATTATATGGAGTTGGTACAAGCACATGACACATGTTAATTTTTTTTTACCTTCCCTTCTCTGTCCTTTTCCCTTCTCTATCTCATCAGTTGGTTTCTATCCCACTTGCAAAAGATCGATCTTGTTTATTCTTATCCCTTACTTTCTTCTTCAGCATTTTGTATTTCGCATTTCTCACAGAAGAAAAAAAAATCATCCAAGATTGGGCATTTGGTTTATTTCATTTAACATGCTTTAAAATTTTATCCATATTCCTAAAATTTATCCTTCATTATAGCAAAGTAATACTTATTTCCATATAAATATCATATTTGCGTTATCAGTTCTCCACTCCAATAGTTCATTATTAAGTAAAAATTTACAAGGTGAATTTTTTGTATGTATGTGGTATCAGGGATCAAACTCTGGACCTTGTACTTGCCAGGCAAGCACTTATTCCAGTGAGATATCTCCCCAGACCAAGGTGATCTATTTGTAAAAATTGTGATGTTAGCTCTACCCAACTATGATAGTTTTGATGATTATCTGATATTTTCTGCAATTACTATATTTTTAAGAAGGTGTGTTTGCCAATATTTGGAAATATACATTTAAATTTATCACTCATGGTTGAACTGTTACACTTTACCAGAATGTAGTTACTTCTTTTGCAGCTTCTGATCAGTGTTGACATGAAGTCTTCTTTGTCTCACAGTAAGATAATTAACTTTATTACTTCTCTGCTCATGTTATACATTATTTTTCCATCATTTGATTATTAATATTTGGTCTTTAAAATATTAAACTGTGTATTATAATGTATGCACTGCTTGGTTTTGTTTCTTGATCCATTCTTGTAATATTTGTCATTGAATTGGATAACTGAAACCATTGATTTGATAGATAATGCTGAAATATTCTAATAGATTCATGTCATTAGTTGATTTTTGTTAATTAGTCCTTTATATTTCACATTTCCTTAACTGCCTGACTTGCTCACTCTGATAATTCCAATATATTTGTAACATTTATGACTTCATTGTCTCTAAGATATGTTTTTCTATTTTTTACCATTTGTGTTCTATTAATAAATTATTTTATGTGCTCTTTATCATGAAAAACACCAACTTGCTTACCAGGACTAAAATTTGATTTTGTATGATGTATTACTCTTAGTTAAAAGTTTTTTTTTTCTTGTAGTAACTTAAGAATATTTTGATCTTCAATATTTGTGTTGAAATGTCTATGGAAATCTGTTAAAGTATTGGTAGTTCCTGCAAAAATATGCTGATTCACTGCAGCTTATATCTAAATATTAATAATTTAAAAAGCTGATAAAGAGTTCCAAAATTTATATGGAAAAACAAGTAAAGAAGAAAAGAACCTGTGAAATATCCAAGGCAATATCTGATTCCCAAATGCCAAAACAACAATGCAGAACATTTAATAGTACTTGTTTTAATACAGAATGTAAGGTTATTGTAATAAAAACCATATGGTAGGGCCAGAGGGATAGCTCAGTAGAGTAAGCTCTTGCCTGACAAGTCCAGGTTCCTGAGTTCAATTCCTGGTAAAGCAAATATATATATATATATATATATATATATATATATATATATATATATATATAGTAATTGTACCCTGATATCCAATTTTTTTTCTTTTTCTGTATTTAGGAAAGGGTCTACAGGGTTTAACGGTTCTCACTATGTACATCGGACTCATAGTGATCCTCCTATTTTCAGCCTCCCAAGAGCGGGCATTACAGGTCTATGCCATTATGTCCAGTCTCAATTAGCATGTCCCAAGTGCAGGGCTGGCATGGCAGGCAAGGGATCAAAGCCCTGGCACCTGCATTTGCCTAAGCAAGTGCTTTAATCCCCTGAGCTATCTGGCCAGTCCCCAACTTTCTTTTTGATAGACTATGAGCTAAAGCTATTTTTTTCAGTTTTGCAGATTAAAAAATAGGAATATTAACTGAGTAAATGAAGTTGTAAATATGAAGGTAAGGTGGCCCATAAATCTGTCAACATTAAGGAAGATATTTTTCTCCATGCTTTATTTTCAGTTTTGTGTAACTTGCATCTAAATAAAGAAGTATAGTCTTCTAGATGAGTAATGTAGTGCATAACTGTATTTCTTGATTCTTCTTTTTTATGCTATCTTCCAATGCAATCTTCAACTTCTATTGCCCTCCTTATTTGCTAAAGCTTTGTTTTCAGTTTTGCTTTTTTTTCTTTTCCCATGTTTCACATCCCACTTCTGTCTTCCTAGTTTCTTTATCCATTTAAATATTTTCTTCATCTTTCAGAATATCTACTATGCATTATTATACTCATTTGAACTTTTGGTTGCTCACACCAAAGACAATGCCATATTTACACATGCTTGTCCAATCTGCTACAAAACATGGGACTGTTTATATCACTGTAGTATGATGTTTTTAATTATTTAAGGATAATACTAAGAAGAGGAATAGCTGTGTCAAGTGGAACCTAGTTTTAGATGTTTGAGGAATATCCAAACTAACTTTATTATAATTCCTGAGTTGAAATTAATCTACAAAGCTACTATGATAAAAAGAAAAAACACACATCACTGGCAGAGGAACTGAAACAGGGATTAATGAAACAAACTAGAAGATGCAAAAACAAATTCAAATAAACCCAAGCACTTTACCTTTGAGAAATAGTTGTTAACACTTTCTTTGGAAGAAAGACAGTCTCTTTAATAAAAAATAATGGAAAAACTGGATTTCTATATGCTTAACACTAGATCTAAGTGCATGTCTCTCAGAATGCAAAAAATAAAATGAATCAAAAATCTGAATATTAAAAGAAAAAAATCTGCTGGAAGAGAGACTAGGAGGAACACTTAAACATATTGGTGTGCTCATGGGCTACATGAAAAGCCCTGACTATATGGAAAATATAAAGAATAAAAACTGGGATCTCCTCATATTAAAAAGCTTTTAAGAACAAAATGAGAGAAAACACACTGCATGAGAAAATATTTGTCAGCTGTTCCTCAGATGAGGGACTACTATATCGAACATATAAAGTACTCAAAATATATTTATCATAGCTTATTTATTTATGTATTTATTCTTAATTATTTTTATTGAGAAAGAAATAGCAATGAGACAGTTTCAAAACAGGTTATTAGGACAGTTACAATAATTAATACATTGCATATTGTTGTCTTCATAGTAGTTATTCATAGCACAAGATGCAGATATGATACCGTGTCTAAATACTGT
>NW_004524679.1:1720755-1731030 GCF_000260255.1 Octodon degus | reverse complement strand
ACAAAGTAGTCGTTCATTTACATCCCCCTTTTTTGTTTTATTTTGTCAGAGAAGGATATTCCATTGCCATTCAAATATTATAGGTGCATGAATTTAGCAAAATAATCCAATGTAGTTCAGTAGTCCATAATAGTATTGGGTTATCCACAGAACTGACAGTGTCAGAAGTTGCTGACTAGAGCCTTTTACAGCTCAGGATATTAATATGACATTACTTTTATACCTAACTTTTATGCTTTTCTGCTAGATGGTTTCTCTCAAAATATATTTAAAAATCTCAAATTTAAAGATCGAATGAAAATGGGCATGTGGAATGGTAAGTTCTCAGGTGAAGAAGTACAATTGGCAAATAAATACATGAAGCATCACTAGTCATTATAGAAATGTTAATTAAAGCAAATCTGAGGCTCCATCTTTCTCAAGAAAGAACAACTATGATCAAGAAATCAGCCAATAACAAATGTTGATGGGTCAAGTTGAATCTTTTGTTTCAAATGTTTGAGGAATCTCCACACTACTTTCATCATAATGCCTGACCTGTGAAAAATTGAACTCTTCTGCACTGTTGGTGGGATTATAGGCTGGTGCAACCACTATGGGAATCAGTGGGAAGAATTGGATCATGTAGCACTGAATTGAGTATAACAAAGGAATAATTGTGCAAATTCTTAAAGGTTAAATCACATCACAGATAGCAGACACTAACTAAAGAGATTCCATATTTCCATCAACATCTTTCCATTGAGTTTATTTTCAATGTTCCCAACAAAGCATCAGATAACAGCATGCATGTGCACACACACACACACACACACACACACACACACACACACAAGAAGATAAAGCAAGGGAACAAAATGGCACAAAATATTCCTAAGTGTACAATGGTCAAACATCAGGACATGGGGATGGTGGCACATGTTTGTAATCTCAACATTCAGAAGGCTGAAGCAGGAGGATCATTGCAAGTGAGAGTACAGCCAGGGTGACAAAGTGAGCTCAATAAATCTAGGCTGTACTGCATTGCAAGACAATCTCTCAAAAAAATCAGGAGAAAATAAAACTATACTAGATGATGAAATTACCCTAAATGATAAAAAGTTAAATAAGGTGCTTGATGAGTTTAGAGACAATAAAACAAAGCTAAAAATTGCCTCAGTAAACAAAATGATCAGTGAGCTTAAAGAGTACTCCATTAAAAAACTAACAGATCTAACCAAAACAATATGAAAAATGAATAACTGGTTTAGCCAAGAATTAGAGTCCATTAGAAGTTGCCAAAAAGATATACAAGAGATACATGATTATGCTCAGTATTTCACAGCCAAAGTGAGCAATGTGAAGAGAGAATGTTAAAGGCAGGGTTACGGTTATGCATGAAAACATATAATCAGAGATATTTTAAAAACAAAAAATGTTTCTGGGAAATATATGCAACAAATTGTACACTTCCAAATAGGGAATAATGCAAAAATAATTGCAATTTAAGAAAAAACATGGAAGACCAAAATGTGTTTACAGAAGTCATGATAGAGAATTTTCCAAGTAGAGGGAAATAATTCAACACACAGGTAAGTAAGGAATATACAACTCTAAACATTCATGACAAAAACTGATCTACAAAACACATTGCAAAAAAAATCACAGAATTTCAATCTGGAAATAAAATTTTAAAATCTATTAGAGTAAATGAATAAATCGTTTGTACATGTAGATCTATTAAAATTAATGAAGTTTTATAAACTCAAATTATGAAGGCCAGGAGAGCTTGAAGGATAGTTCTTCACTTTTATAAGAAAAAGAGGGGGCTGGGGAGATGGCTCAGTGGAATAAGTGCTTCCCTGGCAAGTTCAAGGGCATGAGTTTAATCCCCAGTCCCGCCAAAAAAAAAAAAAAAGAAAAAAAAGAAAGAAAGAAAGAGTTATATCCTAATTGTGTAAAATAAATTGTGTAAAACAATCTTTCAAAGTTGAATGATGAGAAGCTAGCTGCTTATATGACAAAGAGAACCTTTAGAAATTCATAATTACAACTACAAAAATTTGCCAAGAATATCATAGACACAGTTGAGATGGCAATGCCAAAAATGTGTTGTCAGGTACTTTTTATAGAAAATACTCAACAAGTAAAAGTATTTGAGATCCTTCTTGTATTGAACAAACAATTGAATGGGACAAACTAACATCTTGACAAAAGTCTATTTGAAAAATAAGGGAAAGAGAAGGACTAGATCTGTAGAGCAAACAGGCCAAAGAGAGGAAAGGAAAAAAAAATATAAGTGGACTTTTCTTCCAGAAGATATAGAATGAGCTATTGTGAGAAGTCGTGATAGTAGGCTGTTCTTGCAGTCTGGTCTGCCTTATGCCATTCACATCACTGAGAATTTTTACATACTGGTTCCTGAGAATCATCTGGTACCATCCTGGGATCTTGATCTTTTTTTGGCAGGGTGGAGGTTGGTTCTACTGGGGATCAAATTCAGGACCTTGTGCCTGCCAGGCAGGTGCTTATGCCTCTGAGCTATTCCCCCGGCCCCACCCTGGGATCCTGAAAATGACATGTCCTCCTTATTTCACCAACAATATTTGCGACATCCTAACTCTTGTAATATATACCCCTAAGTGATGTAAGCCTAATAAATCTTTCTAGGGTGCTAAAAGAGTGATGATCTCTATATTTTTTTCAAACTGGTAGGGGAAGTAAACCCAATCTCTTAGGGATTATGTATTCTCCAACTATATTAGGCTGTTGTAGCTTATAGCTGGGTTAAAGAAAGAAAAATCCTGTCAGAAAATAAAAAGAAGTAAGTTAGTGATCAGCAAGCTGATAGTATGATATGAGGAAAATTTTACTATTAGCTCAAATGTGAATAGTGGTTAAGAGTGCACACTTCCTGCAGGGAAGAGTATGTGTTACAGGGGTGTATCACATAAACTATCAAGAGTTTGAGAGCCATGGCCTAAGCAAGATCTTGTTTACTTATCTGTAACAGCACTAGAGTCTTGTGTTTGAAAAGAAATCTTAAGTATTCCCTAGGTTCACAGAAGTAATTTTCTCCTTCTAGATGATCATGTTCTTTGCATAGTTAAGGAACAATAACTTTATTCTATAAAGGTGAATACAATGATCTGTCTTTGCGACTTGCATTATAGTGGTTTTTGCAAGGATCATTGAAAAAGCATCTTTCCACATTGGCTTGAACTGATATTCTGATATTACTACTCCAAATTTTTGTGAACACTTCCAGTGTGGACACTATGTGCTCTTTGTGGGCCAAGAGTTGTCAGGATTCTGTTTCCATACATTTGGGTAGCCATTTGTAGTTGGCTCAGATTAATGTAATATTCTAAAACCCTCATGGATTTTGTGTCTACTATCATATCATAGGGTTGCAATGTCCTTCTGTATAACACTTCAAATGGGCTCAAATTTAGCTCACTTTCCCATGTCATGAAATCTCATGAGTGCTATTGGTAATACTAGGAAGAATGTATGCAATGTGTTAATTATTGAAACTGTCCTACCAATTTGATTTGAAACTGTGTCATTGCTATTTGTTTCTCAATAAAATTATGGAAAAAAGAAAGAAAGCAGAAAAAAATAATGACAGCCAGGATTTAGAAGTTTCTTGTCTAAGTTTAGCCACAGCTTATATTAGTATCTAGTTAGATCTCTTTACTTTACCAAAAGGATTGAGGATGCCAAGTGAAATGAAGGTGGTACTTCAGTAATAAAGTCATTGACACTCCCTCAATAATTTAGGGACTAAAAAGATTGTCCACTGTTATTCAGGAGAGACTAGAGTAGTCCAAATCTGTGGAATATTTGTCTAAGAAGTAACTTGACTTACTCAGTATACTTTACTGAAAGGGTAAAAAAGGCTTCAATCCAGTCTGTAAAGTTGTAAATTAGGATCCACATCTGTTTAAATCCTCTACATGGAGGCATATATGTAAACTCTAATTTCCAGTCCTCTCTACCGTCTGTCCTTCTCCTCAATACAGGTTCTAATAAAGGAAGTATTTTGATCATGTTCAGGTAGTTGTGGACATAAATATTGCAAGGTGTGACGATCTGTTGGGAGGATATCTCTAGTCCCACTCCTGTAAAAACTTGATTGACCATGTTCAATTTAAAATTTCTTCCCATATGGAAGGAAATGAAAAGTATTTTATAGTCCTTCCTGTATCCTCTGGCAGAAGACCAGCTTGTTTCCTGAGTACTGCCAGAGTCAGTTTTAAATTCTTACTTGCCTAATACTAAAATTTCAGGAGCATGCCTATCCACAAGCAACAAACTCACTGAGAGAGAAATTGGGGAGACAACTTTCACAATAGCATTTAAAAAATGAAATATTTATGAATCACTATACCAAAAGAAGGAAAAGATCTTTATACTGAAATCTCCAGTACTCTGAGTAGGAAGATTGAAGAGGGTATAATAAAATAGAAATATCCCTCTTGTTCTTGGGTAGGAATAACCAATATAGTGAAAATGGACATACTCTAAAATTGTTATGCAGATTTAATTCAATCTTAATGAAAATACCAATAGTATATCACACCAAATTAGAAAAAAGAAGTCCTAGAATTCTTTTGTAACCAGAAGAGAACTAGAATAGCAAAAATAATTTTGGGCAACAAAGGCAAATTAAAAGACATCATAATCCCTCAACTGAAAGTATTCCACAAAACCATTATGAAAAAATCAGTATGATACTGGCAAAAAAGACCTGAGGAACAGTAGAACAGATTAGAAGATGCAAATACATCTACAAACACACTCATCTACCTTATCTTTAATAAAGCAGTCAAATATCCTCACTGGAAGAATAAGATTTTGTTTAAATAAATGGTGCTGGAAATACTGGCTTTCAAAATGCCAAAGACAAAAATCAATACATGCACTAAAAAAAATTAAATTGAAACAAAGATCTAAATATCAGAACATAAACACTAAATATGCTAGAAAAGAAAATACATAAAAATCTTAAATACATAAGCATAGACAAAAATCCTATGAACAAAAGACAGACTGCCAGGAATACATCACAAAGAATAGGCAAGCAGGATCCCCTCTTATTAAAAAACTTTTGCAAAACAAAGTAATTATTAACTGAGCAAAGAAAAACCAACAGAATTTTTTTTAAAAAATCAGCTTTATCTGAGACAAAGAACTACTATCTAGAACGTGTAAATAAGTAAAACTGTTTACTGCCCCGTATTAAAAAACCCCATCCAAAAATGGGTATCTCGAATGAATAGACACTTCTCAGATGAAGAAGTACAAATGGCAAACAAACACATGAAAAAATTTTAAACATCACTGGTCATTCAAGAGATGTAAATTTTAAAATTTCTGAGTTTCTATCTCACTATACAAAGAGTGGCAATTATCATGAAATCAAACAATAACAAATGTTGAAAGGATGTGTTTAAAAATGGTACACTTGTGCACTGTTGGTGAAAATGTAGACTTGTGCAAACATTCTGAAAAACAGTGTGAAGATTCCTCCAAAATCAAATAGTAACCTTTATTTGACCCATCTATTTCCCTTCCTGATTTTGTTCCAAAAGAATTAAAACCATCATACCAGAGTGATAACTATAAATCCATGATTACAGTGGAAGTTTGTAATCGCTAAATCTTAGAAACTGACAAAATGCCCATCAAACAATGAATGGATACAAAAGATGAGAGATTTAAAAAAAATGATAGAGTACTGCTCAGCCATCAAGGGTAAACTTGGGACATTTTTAAGTAAAGGAATGGGCATAGAGACCATGCTCTTAAGTGAAATAAATATAATATACATGTGTAAATATTGTGTTGGTTTCTCCTGTTATAAATGAGAAGTGTAAGGAAGAACCATAGATAGAAAATGCTCAATTGCAAAGTGGAACTAGGGAAGAAGGAGGGGTAAGGTAAGGAATGGTGAAGGTACAAAGAAAAAAAAAGTGAGAGAAATGGTGAAAAGAACTGTTGCAAATGAGGAGTGAGAATTAAGGGAGGAATATGGATTGAGAAAAAAGAGGAATTGTCATAAATCATATACAAGCCTAAATTCCCTATGATGAAAGTGACCAATATAAGCACTTAAATTACAAAAATAAACTTATTTCTTTGAAAATCAGGCTTATGTGACAGCTCAGTGGTCTAAAGCACCTGCTTAGGCAAGCTTAGCAGCTGCAGGAGACTGTGGTTTGATCCCTGGCACCACATGCTGCACCAGCCCTGCCCTCAGGAGAGGCTGATCCAGAGAGAGGGAGAGAGAGAGAGAGAGAGAGAGAGAGAGAGAGAGAGAGAGAGAGAGAGAGACAGAGACACAGAGACAGAGACACACAGAGAGACAGAGACACAGAGACAGAGACACAGAGACAGAGAGAGGGAAAGGATGGAAGGAAGGAAGGAAGGAAGGAAGGAAGGAAGGAACGAAGGAAGGAAGGGAGGAAGGGAGGGAGGGAGAAAGGAAGGAAGGAAGGAAAAAATCCTTTATCCAAAGGCCCATTAATCTACCTAGGGATTATATTTTGGTTTTAGCGGGGTTTTTTTCAGGTAATAGGAATTTCAGAGTTTTAAGAGGCTGTAAGGTCTACTCTTTTAGCCTCATTTTTAGCTTTGGGCATTTCCTTTTGGTGTTTCTGAATTACATGGCTACAGCCTGCCTGGGAAAATTGACTGCCTATAGGAGTTTTAGAATTTCCTGTCTGTGCTTTTTAGAAGATTATCAGTAAGCCTTTTCTAGATTACAGCTGGTGTGTATAGCACCTCTGCATAGATGGTTAATATTTTGCATTTTCCTAATATCAAAGCCCATGTAGGAGATCCCAGCACTGCCTTTTTAGCAGAAGTTCCTGATAAGAAGAGGTTCATCTTCAAAAATACATTGTGAATTGACAATTATACTACTTGTCTTTCAATATTCTCAGAAAAAGTTATTTCCATCTCTCAAGGACCATTCTATCTTTTTTTTTTTACCATGTGCTCTGTTTTTGTATCTGCTCTATGGTGACTAAGCTTGTCATTCTTGCATGTTATGGTGTGTTTCTGAATGTTCCTACAAAACCTCATCTGACAAGTGGGAAGAAGGGATTTTGGAGATGGCTGAATCTAGAGTTTGTAATACATTTAATCTCTAGTGTGGGGATTTGGAGTGTGAGTGCCACACCCACCCACATATTGATGCCTCATACAGGATGAGGGAAAGAGGCTGATGCACTCTTTTGCAACTTTATTTTTCTGTCTTCCACCACCATGTACATACCTTGGAGCCAGATGATTATGAACTGAAACCTCCACAAACTGAGAGCTAAATAAAGCTTTCCTTCTTTAGCTTTGTGTATAGAGTATTTTGTCTTAGCAATGAGAGAAATGTAACCAAGATAGAATTTGAAATCAGGAGTGGGGGTGCTAGATATTTGACCATATGATTCAGGAGCCTTTGGTGATGGCTGGCTGGAAGAGGGTGGAAAATTTAGGATATGTTGGCTGAAAATACAGAGCTGGAATGCCTGAGATTGTTCTGCATAGTAGATTCTGATCAGAGCTCAGATCAGAAGGCTGATAGAAATTATGCATGTAAAGACCAGGTTTGGGATATTTCTTCAGAAAAGAACTGATTTGATTGTTATACTCCAGAGGACATGTATTATGGCATGGCAGAAAGTTTGTCTCAATTGTGCTTGTGTCCAGAGATTTTGCCTGAGACTGAAATTAATGGATGTGGAATAATTAAACTGGCAGAATAAACTTCAATGCAGTCTAAAGTTGAAGCAATGGCATGGCTACTGTTGTGGTCTCTTATCCAGAATTATATTAAGAATGAATTGCCCAGAAAAACTATTCAAAATGTGAATTTCGCCAGAATGGAAGCTCTAATAAAGCTGTTTACTTCACAGTTAGAGCAGAGAAAATCTCAGTTGCTGTAAAGGGAAAAGGAAAACAGAAGAAATAGACTGAGGGCATCAAAAGAATTACTGGGGCACTACCTTTTACATCCTCAAAGTTACAAAAGTGAAAGACTGCTTTGAGGAGTAACCTGCAGTGCACCATGTTCCAGAATGGTGGAAGGATAGATAAATTATTTCCCAGATTGGAATCATGTTGCTCAGCAATTCAGTCCTTTAACCACTCTGGAGAAGAACCAGGGCATCCTGGCTACATATACCTCTAATTGGGCAATGTGTGGAAATGTAAGAGTGAAGCCAGACGTGCAGTGGAGACCACACACAGGTTTGGAAATGCCAGAAATACTGATGATTAGAGTAAACCTACTAGGAGGGAGAAGAATATGCCAAATAAATGAACCATGGGAGAGCAAAAACAATAGGAAATTTTAAACAGGCACAGCCTCCCAAGACTTTAGGAGCTCACAATTTACCAAAGATTGCCTCTTATACTGCACATGGAACTATAGGAATTAGTGTTTTCCCAGTTGGGTTTCGTACTTCATTTGATCTCAATCCTTTGTATCATACTATTTGTACCTTTTGGAGTAGAAATGTCTATCATGTTTAATTGAATGTTGGAAGTGTTTAATTTTTTTTTCATTTGTTCAAGGGCTCACAGTTAAGAGTTTGCCTAACATCTTGCAAGAGACTTGGAATTTGTAGTTTTCAACAGTGCTGAAACTGTTAGGATTTGGCAACTCTTAGAGATGGAGTAAATGCCTTTTACACAAAGGAATGTAAATGAGTTTTGGGGACACCAAGGATGGAATTTTATGGTTGTGCATGAATGTTTCCCCAAAGCTTAATGAGGTCAAGAGGGTGGGGTTTTCGTAGGTGGCTTAATCTAGAGTTTGTTGCTAGTTCATTATGTAGGGCAAGGATTTGGAGTGTGAGTACTATACTCACCCTAGAAAAAGTATATCACATACATTATAAAATATTTGATCTGGCCTTTGCTCTCTTCCTTGGCAATGAACAGTTATCCTTTAGCCATACCATGCTTCCTTGGAGCCATCTGACTATACAGTGAAACCTCTGCAGATTGTGAGTTAACTAAATCTTTCCCTCTTTAATATTGGTTGTTAGGTATTTTGTCACGGCAGTGGCAGAATAGTATCTAGGACAATGCAAATAGTCACCATTGCTGTATTTATCTGAGAAATTATGTCTGATTTTATCTTTTAAATAGCCTCATGCATCTATTTTGTTTCATTTGCTGTTGCCAGGTGGGTGCCTTTCAATTTGATGCTGTTAGGACCAGAGAAACTAAATATTCTTTCAATGTCAACATTTTAAAAGTCAGTTAAATGGACTTAAACTGTAGAAGAACTCATTCCCTCACAGCTTCCCCTGCAGATAATCATAAAACATGCTAAGTAAAACATGGCAATAAAAATGGGAACAAACAGTTAAAGCAAATTGTGGAGCAAGCTAAACATCAAAATACAATCACCACCTGACCAGCACATGACTTACAGATAATCAACAGTTTCTGGGAAATGTAGAACTTTTGAAAACTACATAACATTCTTTTTTTCCATAATTTTATTGATAAACAAATTCTGATGCGAGAGTTTCAAATCAAATTGATAGGACAGTGTCATTAATTAACCATTGCATGTATTCTTCCTAGTGGTTATTTGGTGTACAAGACGCGAAGATGATATCCTATTTACAAACTCATTAGAAAAAGTCCCTTTATTCATTAAGAGAATACAACCATATAACTATCCTAACCATTTTGAATACACAGACACAAAGTGGACATTCTTCTGTATCCCCGTTTTGGTTTAGTTCCGCCATTTGAATATTATAGGTGTGCTAACTAAGCAAAATATTCTAAAAGAGTCCAGTAGTCCATAAGAGTATTGGGTCTTCCGCTTCACTGTGAATGTCAGAAATGGTTGACCTGAGTCCACTACAGCTCAACATAACACCATGGCTTTATTTCCTATACTTAGTTATTATACTTTTCTGCTGCATGGTTAAGACAAATATAAAGTAAAACCTATGCAACAAGAGTTGTATTTTTTGGATTTGATAAGGTCATTCAAATCTGCTCAGGATTTATCCTAAGATTCTGTACCTCAGAATGTAGATTCTTTGTCAGTGCCAGCCATGTGGATGAGTCACAGCCATTGCTTGGCCACTGTGCTCTATGTGAAAGCCTGAGAGAATGTTTTCTCTTCATGTGACTCTCCTTAGGCACACTCTACATCATCGATCAATTTCCTCTGTGGCCCCATAATCTCCTTGATCAGAAAATTTGGGACACTACTGAGTTACATGATGTTACAGTACAAGTTCTCATATGTCCTGAGTCTTA
>NW_004524679.1:1709409-1710922 GCF_000260255.1 Octodon degus | reverse complement strand
TTTTATCAGTGTCTTCTTTAGAAGCAGTTATTAATTCTTTTATTATAGTTATCCTTTCTTTTATTACTTCAGAGATTATTCTTGATCTGATTTACTCTATGTTTCTGCAGCTGATTCTCTACTTCAGAAGCTATTAATTGATAGACATCTTTTCTTATTTCAGAGATTATTTCTGATAGGATTTCCTCTATATCTTTTTACAGTTATTTGTTTACTTCAGACTATTGATTCAGACATTTCATCTGTGTGACTCCCAGTTTCTTCTGTGCTAGTGTCTCTTGTATTTGTTCTGGGTGGGTTCAGAGTCTGAGATTGCAATTTGCTCCTTAAATTTGTCATTTTGTATAGCACTGTCTTCTGACCTTTGATGTAGATCTTTTCTGCAGTTATAACCTTAGCACCTACTGAAATTTTTACACAAGAGAATATGTAGTTAATCCAGTTTTAGCTTTGTTTTTATAGAACTACAATTAATAACACTAATAATGGGTAGTGATATGCAGAGTTGAAAACTTTTGTAACTAATGAGGTTTTAATTAATTAATTAATTTATTTATTTGGCACAACTGGAGATTGAACTCAGGCCCTTGCACTTGCCAGGGAAACGCTTATTCACTAAGCCATCTCCCCAGCCCCTATGGGTTTTTAATTTAGACAGTAAGTGCAAACATTATGTGTGTGCACATAAGCATATAATAAATTGAGAATTTGTACCTGTTTGTTCCCCTAAGTTCTGTCTAATCCCTTCCCCTTGGTGTACCTAGGGTATTCCAGGCAGATTCATTCACCCAGTTACCTGTGGCTCCCTTTGTAGATCAAGAGTGTGAAAGAGAGGACACTCTCATAGATCAGGGTCTAGCAAAGTGTCTCAGCTTACTGGGTCAGGATCTACCAATGTTGAACTTGTCCAGATGTGCCTGGCTTTGGTCTAGCTGTTGTGCTCACCTTCTTCCTGCTGCATCTTCTAGAGGAGAACCTGCTGTGTCACTCTGAAAGATGCTCAGCTCCTGGATTAGCTGGGTGGGTCTGGCTCCTAGCTCCTCTTCAGGGAGTTCTGCTTCAAGCTTCCACAGGAGGCCTGGCGCAGGGTCCAGGGCCTGGATGGAGGGTTATTTTGGGTGCGAGGGGCAGGTAGAAGTTCCCACACTCACATCAGTCCTGGAACCTGGCTGAAGAGAGGTCTTGGGCATGGCGAGCAGGCAGATAGACACACACACATGATGGGATGGGGGTCTCGATACCTGCAAACAGAACCAAAATTATTTAAAATATAATACATCATTGGGCCTGCCAAATAGCTCAGAAGATTAAAGTGCCTGGACTCAAGGACTGTAGTTTAGATACCCTAGCCTACCTTGCTAGCCCCACCTCTGGGGCATACTGAGATGGCAATTGAGAATGACTTCTGTAATCCCAGCATTTGGGAGGCAGTAAACAGGAGAATTGCTATGAGTCTGATCTAGTAGTGAGACCCTGAACACCCTGTAGCCCCTTCCTTAAAATACAGAAAAAA
>NW_004524679.1:1704452-1709309 GCF_000260255.1 Octodon degus | reverse complement strand
GTTACAGTACAAGTTCTCATATGTCCTGAGTCTTAATTGACATTGGCAAGCTAGGGCTAAAATGTTGGCTTTTCTTGCAGCCCTCTTTTTTCACTAATTTTGGTCTGCAAACTTAGTTTGTTAACCCTCGAGAAGACAAGCTTATAGTTCTTACCGTACAACCTAAGCTGTTAAACTTAACCTCACTGTCTGAATATCAAACATCTTAGGCATAACATGGAACAGGTACTTTTCATCAAGTATTGATATGTTCAACTTTAAGTCCATAGAGAATATGATGAAAAAACATTTAAAATTTAGAATATATTTTAAAAATAGGCATAAAGAATTATATAATTCTTATGTTTACACGTAAGTCCAGAAATCTAACCATATACAAGCTTGAAGCAGGACAGTTCGACAACATTACTTTTCCTATCTCCTTTCTTCATTCATCACCCCATTGTTTTGAACAATCATTTACTCTAGAGACAGCACAACAGCAACTGGCATGTCATGACAAGCACGCCATATTCAAGAAGACCAGAATGACAGGCACTCCAAACCTGAACCTACTATTAAAGATTGCCATTTTCAGTACAGTTGCTTAGTTCACATGTGTCAGTATATATAGTTAGTCAGGGTGACAGTCTTTCCAATTAGCTGTTACATTCAAATATCTTCTAAAGACTCTCAGAATCATTGTCTTACCCATCATCTATGTATAAATGTATGGATTATTACTGTCATGACTACCACCTCTTCTACTTTCCCTCTCTTAATCAGTTAGTCCTCAAGTTCTTTCTTTCATTTTACTTGTGTTATACCTTTCTATTTGTATTTATTCTTTTGAGAACTTATACTAGGGAAACTGCACGATATTCACACAGGTGTGTCTGGTTTATTTCACTTATGAGTATATTTTCAAGTGGCATCCACTTCAATATAAAGACTTCAAGTTTTTCATTCTTTATAGCTGAGTAATGCTCCATTGTATAAAAATACAACATCGTTTTCATCCATTACTCAGGTGATGAGCATCATGGTTTTTTCCAAAATTTGGCTACCAGAACTTGTGCTTCTATAAACATAGGCACAAATATATCATTATGGTATGATGTTTTCACACACTTAGGGAAAATTCCTAGTAGAGGAATAGCTGGTTTAAATGGGATTTCCAGCCCAAGTTTTCTAAGGAGTCTCCACACTGATTTCCATAATGGTTGCACCAGTCTACATTCCCACCAGCAGTGGAGAAGGGATCCTTTTTACTCACAGCCTCTCCAACATTTGTTGTTGGGTGATTTATTTATGATAGCCATTCTTTATGGGGTTAGATGATATCTCAATGTTGTTTTAATTTGCATTTCATGGATGGCTAGTGATGTGGAGCATTTTTTGATATATTTATTTGTTTCTTTAATTTTATCCTCTGAGAAGTGTACCTTTATCTTAGATGCCCATTTCTCAACTGGGTTTTTAAATTTTGGGGAACTAGTGGTTTTTATTTCTTTATAAATTCTGGAGTGCAGAACTTTGTCTGAGTACTTATTTATCATGATTTTTTTCTAAATTTGTGGGTTGTCTTTTCACTTTGTTGGAAATTTCTTTTGATGTGCAAAAACTTCTCAGTAAGAGCAGGTCCCAGTTGTTAATTCTTTCAAGCGTTTCCCGTGCGATTTGATTTTTGTTTATGGACTCTTTTCCGACCCCTATATATTCAAGAATTCCTCCTACTTTCTTTTCAAGGATATATAGTTTTTCTGTTTTAATGTTTATATCTTTAATCTATTTTGACTTTATCTTAGTGCATGGTGATAGCCCTGGGTCAAGTTTGAGTTTTCGGCATGTATAGAGTCAGTTTTTCCAGCATCATATGTTAAAGAGGCTATCTTGCTTCCAGTGAGTATGTTTGGCCCCTTTGTCAAAAATAAAGTGGCCGAGTGTGTTCATATGGTCTTCAGCATCTCCCAATCTATTCCATTGGTTCTCAGATCTATTTTGTTGCCAGTACCATGCTGATTTTATCAGAGTAGCCTTGTAGTGTAATTTCAAGTCAGGAATTGTAATGCCTCCCATTTAGTATTAATGTTAGCCATTTTGCTGTCATGCCTGGATTTGTTCAGATTTAGGTAGACACTGTATATTTCAATTTTCTGTAGGACTTTGAACATGAATGAGTGTTGGACTCTGTCAAAATACTTTTCTGCATTGATCGAGAGGGATTTGTGGTTTTTGGTTTTGACTATATTGATATAGTGTATTACATTTGTAGATTTGTGTATATTGAACCATCCTTCAATCAGTGGAATGAATTCTACCTGGTCTTGGTGTATAATCTTCTTGATGATTTGCTGTGTACTATTTCTTAGGATTTAATTGAAGATTTTTCCATCTATGTTCATGAGGGAGAGTGGGCTGGTGTTCTCTTTTTAAGCTGTATCTTTCCCTGGTTTTGATATAAGTGTTTGCTTCCAGGAATTTTTTTGTGAGGATTGTTTCCTTTTCAATTTCATTGGAGATTTTCAGGAGTGTTGGGATTATATATTATGCAAATTTCTTGCAGAATTCAGTTGTGAATCCATCAGAACTTGGACTTTTTGTCTGAAGGTGATTTTTTATTACATTTTGCATTTCATGGACTGGTATTGAGAGTTCTTATATCTTCTTGATTCAGATTTGGTAATTTGTACCTTTCTAGGCATCTCTATTTCTTCTGTGTCTTTTATTCTGTGAGAGTAAAGATTCTCAAAGTAGCTATTGATGATCTTCTGAACTTGCACTGGGTCTTTTAATTCCTTATTGCTTGTAGTTGAGCTTTTCTTTCTTCTTTTTGATGAGGTTAGCCAGGGGCTTATCAATTTTATTTAATCTTTTGAAGAAGCAGATTTTTGATTCATTAATTCTTTGAGTTATTTCCTTCATCTCCATTGAATTACTTTCTAAGCAAATATTTAAAATTTCCCCTCATCTTTCGACTTTGAGTGTGGTTTGTTCTTCCTTTTCCAGATGTTTGAGGTGCAGCATTATGGTATTTATTGGATCCCATTCTGGTTTCCTGGTGTATGAGTTCAGAGCTATAAATTTCTATCTAAGAACTGCTTTCATTGCATCCTATAAATTCTGGTAAGTTGTGTTTGAATTTTCTTAAATTTTCAATACCAGGGTGCTGGTTAGCTCAGTAGAATAAGTGCTTCCCTGGCAAGTGCAAAGGCCTGAGTTCAGTCCCTGGTTCCACAAAAAAAAAAAGAATTTTCAGTACTGTTTAATTTCTTTAGTTTCATCTGTTACCCATTGGTGGATAAGGAGGGTGTTGTTTAATTTCCATGTATTTATTGGTTTTTTTTTTGTTTTCTTTCTCATTTATTTGCAATGTCATTGCACTGTGGTCAGTTAATATGCATGGGATAATTTTTATTTTCTTCCATATACTTAAGCATAAACTATGTACTAGTATGTGGACTATTTTAGAAAATAACCCATGTGCAGCTGAAAACAATGTACATTCAGCTTTGGTTGGGTGGAACACTCTGTTTATGTCCACTAAGTCCTTTTCTTCCAAGTTCTGGTTCAATTCTACTAATTCTTGGCTAACTTTTTGTCAAGTTGACCTTTTTTTTTGGGATAAGGGGTTAGTAAGGATTTGTATGACGATTGTGTTATTGGGGCCAGGGAGATGTCTTAGTGGAATAAGCACTTCCCTGACACACACACACACACACACACACACACACACACACACACAAAAGTTTGTGGTATTGAATATTCGATTTTTCATGTTCATTAAGATTTGTCAAATATAGTTTGTTGCTCCCATGTTTGGCTCATACATATTTATATAATTTACTGTATTAGTTACTCTACTCTCCTTGCTGGGACAAATACGAAACACTCAAATTATGGAAGGAAAGGTTTACTTAGCTCACAGTTTCTAGAGGTTTCAGTCCATATTACCTGGCTCCAAGGCAGAGAGGAAAGTGGTAGTGGGAAAACTTTGCTGGAGGTGGCAAAGAGCAAGAGCGCAAGAGGAGAGTAGAAGCAGCAGCTCAAGCCACTAGCTTCTCTTCCCACATTACATTGTAAGGCAAATTGCTTGCCCAGGGCAGGTGTAGCATCCATACCCACAATAATCAATCACAAACTCCAGAAGCCACCCCATGACTGTAATAGGCTTTGGCGGGACACCTATACACAAATGATAGCAGTTACATCTTCCTCTTGGATTTTTCCTCTAACCAACATGTAGTGGCCTTGTTATTTTGTTTGATCATTCTTCGTTTGAAGTTGAGACTGAGAACAGGATTGCTACCCCTCTTTTTTCTGAGGTTCTACTGGGGTGTGTAGTATGGTTTTCGACTTTTTGACTTTCATTCTATGTATTTCTTTATGTGTTGTGTTTTTTGTATATAGCAGATTGTTGGATTTTGCTCTCTAATGCACTGTGCCAGTCTATTTCTTCTTTCAATTGGTGAACTGAGTCCATTTACATTGATGGTTATAATTGAGATGTAATGGTTTATGATTGCATGTTTTTTACCTA
The DNA here is from genome assembly GCF_000260255.1 of Octodon degus. NCBI lineage: Eukaryota > Metazoa > Chordata > Mammalia > Rodentia > Octodontidae > Octodon > Octodon degus. The sequence goes on along the minus strand of NW_004524679.1, from coordinate 1,704,790 downwards.
TTGTTGTTTATACTATTTTCTCCTGTTTTGTTTTGCTGGATATAGTAGTTGAGGCTGGAATTTGTTTTCATAGAGGACTTGCAGTACTCTGCTCCATGCTCTTCTTGACTTCATGGTTTGTGAAGAGAAGTCTGCCAATATTCTGATCGGTTTTCACTTACATGTGATCTGTTTGTTTTCTCTAGAATATTTTAGTATACTGTTCTTTGCTGGATTTCTGCAAATTTCACTAATATGCCTGTGTGTGTTTTTAATTGGATTGATGTTTTTTGGAGTTGTATATGCTTTATTTACCTCAGTGACAGGGTGTTTGCCTATACTTGGGAAGCTTTCTGCTA
>NW_004524679.1:1674056-1697822 GCF_000260255.1 Octodon degus | reverse complement strand
ATATATATATATAAACATACTGAGAATAATCACAATCCAAATACTGAAGATTGAATCTATACCTATATCTTCTACTGTATGATAAAATAAAATTGAAGTACACCAAGGATCTAGACATTGAGACAGAATCACTTAATCTGCTAGAGATACAAAAGATAAACTTTAATTTTTATGAGCTTGGCCAAGATACTTCTTTCCTAAATTCCACCTGAAAAAGAGTGCAGGAAATCACTTGTTGAACTGCATCAAATTTAAAATATTCTATACAGCAACTCAGTAAACTAATACAGTGAGGAATCTTCTTACATAATGGGAAAAATGCTGTACTTGTCAGGCATACCATAAATATATAGAATATATAAATAACTGAGGAAAAAAAAAGAATCTCCTCATAATAAAAGCCCTGAGCAAACAACGGTCACTTGAAATATGCAGATGCATTTCAGAAAGTGTACTAATATTCAATGAGTGCAAATAAATTTAGCTCACTTGAAAAATGCAAATTAAAACAATAACTTGTAAAACCAAATTCTGGTGAATCTCTGGCAAGAAAAGAGATACATCTACATTAGTGGGGTAAGTACAGATTAATAGAAGCACTATAAAATGTATGGAGATTATTTGTAAAATTAAAAGTAGAATTTAAATGTCACCAAGTTATTCATCTTCTAAGTATCTCACTGAAATAATTAAAATAATTACATTACAGTGATAAATTCATACCCTATTACTAGGGCCATACTCCTAATAGTTAATTCTTGGAACCAAGATAAATGTTCATCAGTAGGGTAACGCATAATTGAAATGTGGCATGTATACTCAACAGAGAAATAAACAACCCTACAGAAATTTAAAGCTGGCTCCTTTTTAGGAAAGTTGATACATCTTGAAGGCATAAAGTTAGTGAAATAAATCAAACACTTGATGTTAAACATCACATCATTGCTTTTATGTGAGAAAACAAAAAGTATAAAAAATTCATACTAAAATAAAATGTAGACAATAAAAAACATAGATAGACATAAACATTTACAAGTGGAAAGTGACCCTAAAAATAGAAGACAAAAGGAAGGTGAAATAGAAAGATTTAAACAGGATATACACATGTCTTATATGGCCAGGTTGCACATATTCATTATATATCAAAATTATATTCAATTAAATAAAACAGCATGCTATTCACAAAAATTCCAAAACTTAAAATAATAACACAAAAAACAAAGCCAGAATGTAAACCACATTAATTGTTTCTGACATAGCGTTGAGATTATACATTGTATAATGGACATTTTTTTCCTGAATCTTTGCTGGGATCATTGCTTACTCATATTCATAAAAATGCAATTATATCAATATGTTTATATAGGCCAAACACTCATTTCAAACTGCATGCAAGGTATACTTGTAATACTTGAAACTATGAAACTAGAAGAAGAAAACATTGGAGAAATTTTCAGGACTTTCAAATTGGTGAGGAGTTTTTAAACAGTACTCCAACACATAGTAAACAAAATCAAGACATTGAAAAATGAGATCAGGTCAAACTTAAGTATTTTTTCAGTGTAATAAAGATTACAAAAAAATTGGAAAGAGTATACTACATTCAGAATTTCACAATATTTTAAATTGTACACTCTATAAAGGATACTATGCAAATGTTAGTAAAGTCAAAATTTCAATAGTAAGTGTAACAATAATAATACCTTGCTTAAAGTAATATATTTTAAGAGATAGTTCTCAAATTATATCTATATATACTATATATATAATATATAAGTGTCTAATCACTATTATATTGAAAGTTAATATGCCATGAGATATAATCTCACAATGACTTGAATATCTATTACCAAAATTATTGAACATAGAAATATTGACATGTAGAGTATGTATAAACATTCTGCATTGCAAGTATAAAAATTTGGATTTAGAGAATATTCAATTAGCTGCATTCAAATATATTACAAAAATTTCTTAAATAATGAGAGCTATATCTACCGTGTGATTCAGTAAACCCATTTATCAATATTACTCAAAGAAAAATACAAATCAATATGACAAAAAATATCCATAACTTTTCATTCTTTACAGCAATAAACTAACCAAAAAATAAGGCAGTCTAAGTGTCCATTAACAAGTGAATAGGTAAGACTAGCCATGGTGGTGTGCACTTGGGAGGCTGAAAACAAGTGGCACATTATGAGTCTGATCTGTGTAGAGAAACACTGTAGATCCTGTAATAAATATATTAAAAAATTAAAAATTAAATAAAGTGAGAATACATAAATACAGTATTGCTCATAGAAATCAGTATACTATTTAATATTTTGAAAGAATGAAATTTGGGGCAAGATAAAATACACTGGATGATATTAGTGTAAGAAATAAATTTTATGGGGCACAAAATGAATATGATGCATGATCTTACTTATGTATACATACTTAAATATTTAGTTTATGAAACACAGTAGTACACTTTTCTGACAGAGGCTGAGGAAGTGGAAACTGAAAGACGTTAACAATGGGATACAGCTGTCCAGTCCAAACACAGGGTCAGAGTGAGTGAGATGCTCTTTTGTGCCCTTGGGACCCCTCCCCACTCTGTGCAGCCTCCCATGCCTGCCAAGAGAGTGAAAACATCTGCTACATTATCGGAACCTCCAGATCCAGGCCTACACCAGTCCCTTGCGTGTGTGGGAGTGCTTCCACTCTCCCCTACACCCACTTGTCCCCTTCGGAATCAACTAAATCCTATCATACAGGCCATAGGTGAAACTCTGCAGCTACAGCCCCTGCAGAGAGAGTAGGGGACAAAACAACCCAGCTAGTCCAGGAGCAGAATATCTTGCCAGAGGGACATAAAAGTTCCACTCCCAAGGGTTGCAGCAGGAAGGAGCTGAGAACAGCAGCCAGATGAAAGCCATGCACAATTGGATAAATTAAAATTTTGTAGATCTACACCTGAATGTCAGTAGGAACGAAGGTTATCACTGAATGAAAGATCTACAACAAAGGTCAGAGAACAGTGCTATACAAAATGACAACAAAAAGAAGACAATGCTATCTTACACCAGAAACCCAACCATAACAAGTGCAGAGGACACTAGCACAGAACAATTTGGGAATTACACAGCTGAAATCAATGAATCAAGAGCTTCTGAAATAAAGAAACAACAGTAGAAACGTATAGAGAAACTCAGATTGGAAATAAAAAGTCTTTAAACTAATAGCATCTGAAGTAAAGGATCAAATGCATAAACATATGGAGGAAACCAAATGCCCACTCAGAATGAGAGCAGAGAACACGAGCTTAGCTGAAATGTATGAATTAAAAGCATCTAAAGTAAATAAACAACAGCAGAAAGTTATATAGGAACTCAGGGAGGAATTAATTTCTGAAATAAAAAAGAAATCTCTGAACTCATAGCGACTAAAATAAAGAGTAAAATCAGAATCATATAGAGGAAAAACAATCTGAAAAAAGCTCTGCAGTAAAAGAAATAATAACTGTTTCTAAAGAAGAGATTGATAAAAAATAGAGGATATTAGAAAAATGATGGACTCCTTGAATGAACAACACAGGAAAGAAATACATCGCATGAAGCAGAATCAAAGAGATAAAGAGGAACTTAAAATCTCAAACTGGTAAAACCATCTGAGTGAAAGTGAAGACACAATTTCAGACCTAGAAGACCCTGGTGCAGCTAGTGAAAAAGTAAGAAAAGATCTCTTAAAAACAGCTTGGATGCAGGAATACATAATACATCACTCACAAGAAGAGGTAAAGATGCATAATGTGAGACTAATAGGTATCAATGGGAAAGAAGGAGTCAAAACAAATTACATTAAAAAATATGGGCCCAAGTAATAGCAGAAAACTTCCCAAATATGAGGAAACAATCTGCCATTCAAGTAACCGAAGCATACAGAATGCCAAGTAACCTTAACCCAATTAAAAACACACCAAGATATATATTAGTCAAGATCCCAGAAATCCAGCACAAAAACAATATACTGAAAGCAGCTACAGAAAAGAAGCAGATCACATTCAGAAGTAAACCCATGAGACTTACATCCTACTTCTCTTAAAAACCATGAAGGCAAGAAGAGCATGAAGCAGAGTACTTCAAGTCCTCTATGAAAACAAATTCCAGCCCAGACTACTACACCCTACACAACTGTCTTTCAAGTTTGATGGAGAAGTGAAATACTTCCATGACAAAGAACAACTAAAGAATTTCATGACGACAAAGGCAACCCTACACAGATTACTAAAGATGTTCTGGAGTGGGACCAAAATGATCAGAACTCCACAAGTGAGAACAGAAGGAAACGACTTAATAAGACAAACCATTAAACACAGTGCAAAAAGGAGTAAATAACAGCAAATAAATAACATGCCAAGTGTGAGTTAATACATCTCAACTTTAACCTTCAAGGTAAATGGAGTCAACTCACCAATTAAAAAAATAGACTGGCATAGTGGATTAGGAAGCAAAATCCAACAATATACTCTATAAAAGAAAAACAATAAACTGATAAAACATTCATAGGCTGAAAGTCAAAGGATGGAAAACAATACTACACACCCCAGAAACTCAGAAAAAAGCAGGCATAGCAATCCTCTTCTTAAAAATTCTCAACTTCAAACCAAGAATGTTGAAGTGAAATAAAGAAGGCCACTATATACTATCTTGGGCAAAAATACAAGAGGAAGATGTGACACTCGTAAATACGTATGGACCCAACATGAGAGCACCAAACTCTATAAAAAAATTTTAATGAAATGAAAAATCTTTACACTCCTTTATTTCAAAAAGGTATGTCAACCCGACAAAAAATTAGTAAAGAATTAACAGAACTGAACCAGAGCTTGAAATAACCGGCTTAATGGACATGTACAGAGAGATCCACCCAAACTCAGCTGGATACAAGTTTTTCTCAGCTGCACATGGGTAATTTTCTGAACTAGATCACATACTGGTACATAGGTCACACATCAGTATATGAAAGAAAACAGAAATTATCCCTTGCATGTTATCTATCCACAGTGCAATGAAACTGAAATAACGACAAAAGAAATCATACAAAAACCTTTAATACATGGAAATTAAACAACACCCAACTCAGCAAGCAATGGTTCACAGATGAAAGAAAACAAGAAATTCAACAATATCTACAGTTCAATGCAAATTCAATGAAAATGTGGCGGAATTTATGGGATACAATGAAAGCAGTTCTTAGAGAGAAACTCCTAGTTGTGAATACACATATTAGGAAAACGGAACGGGAACAAAGAAAAACCCTAATGCTGAACATCCAACAATCAGAAAATGAACAACAAACGAAACACAGAACCCAAAATGATAAGAAATCATAAAGATTGGAACAGAAGATAATTCAACTGAGATGAAGAAAACAATTCAAAGAATAAACAAAACAAAAACCTGGTCCTTTGAAAGACTGAATAAAATTGATAAGCACCTAGCTTATCTCATCAAAACTGATAAAAAATTGAAATACAAGCAATAAGGAATTAAATGTGCATAATCACCAGGGACTCACTAGAAATTCAGAAGATTATCAATACCTACTTTTAGAATCTTTACACTCTCAGAATAGAAGAAACAGAGGAAGTGGACAGATTCCTAGAAAGGTACAAATTACCAAAACAGAGTGCAAAAGATATAATCACTCTCAATAGCCCATTAAAAGCTAATGAAATAACGAGATGTAATTAAAAAAATAATAATACTGAGAAAGAAAAGACCAGGTTTTGAGGGATTCACAGCTGAATTCTACAAGAAATTTAGAGAAAATATAATCTTTCCATTCCTCAAAAGATTCAATGAAATTGAAAAGGAAGCAATCCTCCTAAAATCAACCTGGAGGCAAATATTATACTGGTAGTAATACCAGGGAAACACACAACTAAAAAACCAGAACTACAGGCCAATCTCCATCATCACCATAGAGACAAAAACTCTCAATAAAATGCTAGCAAATACAATACAGCAAATCATCAAGAAGATCATACAACATGACCAGGTAGGATTCAACCCAAGGAAGTAAGGATGGTTCAATATTTGAAAATCTACAAATGTAATACACTGCACAGATAAAGCCAAATCCAAAAACCACAGGATCATATCAATTGATGCAGAAAAGAATTTTTACAAAGTTCAACACTCATTCATGTTAAGAGTTCTACAAAAAATTGGAATGGATGGCCTCTACTTAAATCTCTTCAAAGTCACTTATGAAAATCCAATGGCTAACATAATTCAAAACTGGGAAAAAGTGAAATCTTTTCCTCTTAGATATGGTACAAGACAACGATGTCCTCTATCACCACCTCTATTCAATGTAGTTCTGGAATCATTAGCTACAGCCATTAGACAACAGAAAGAAATTAAAGGAATAAGAATAGGTAAAAAAGAAGTTAAATTATCATTGTTTGCAAATGTCATGATACTTTAATTGGTAGATTAAAAAAACTTCACGAAGAAGCTACTAGAGTTAACAAAGAAATTCACTAGCAAAGGAGAATATAAAATCAATACCCAAAAGTCAATAGCATTCCTCTACACCGATAACAAACACACTGAGAGCGAATTTAGAGAAACAATACCTTTTACAATAGCACTGAGGAAAAAGAAATACCTTGGAATTAATCTAACTAAAGAAGTCAAAGTTCTTTTCAAGGAAAATTACACTATTCTTTAAAAAACAGTTCATAGAGATTTCAGAAAATGGAAAGTTATTCCATGCTCCTCGATAGGAATAACCACTATTGTGAAGATGGACATACTTCTAAAATTTCTGTACACATTTAATGCAATCCCTATCAAACTACCACCAGCATACATCACAGAGCTAAGGAAATTATTCCTAAAATTTATTTGAACCAATAAAACCTAGAAGAGTGAAGGTAATCCTGGACAATAAAGACAAGGCAAGAAGCATTACAATTCCTGACTTGAAATTAAACTACAAGTCTATTGTCATAAAATGAGCATTGTACTGGCAATGAAATAGACAACAGGATCAATAAACTGTATTAGAAGATGTTGAAGCCTCTACAAACACACTCAGCCAGCTTATCTCTGACAAAGGCACCAAACATATTCACTGGAAGACAGATAGCCTATATAACAAATGGTGCTGGAAAATGGCTCTCTACATGCCAAAAACTGAAACATTACCCAGGTCTATCACCATGCACTAAGCTAAAGTCAAAATGAATTAAAGATTTATACATTAAAATGGAAAAACTAAATCTCCTGGAAGAGAAAGAAAGTGGAACTCTTGAATAAAGATGGGTAGGCAAAGAATTCATGAACAAACATCATATAGCACAGAAAACACTTGAAAGAATTAAAAACTGGGACCTCCTCTTATGGAGAAGTTTTTGCATATCAGAAGAAATTACAAACAAAGTGAAAACACAACCCACGAAGTTGGAAAATTCTTCACAAATAAGATCTCAAACAAAGGTCTGCTCTCCAGAATTTATAAAGAATTAAAAATTAAATAGGGCTCCAAATTTTAAAGACCCAATCCAGAAATGTGCATCCAAGATGAACACACACATCTCAGAAGATGAAAATAAGATTCGAAAAAATATATGAAAACATGCTCCATATCACTAGCCATCCATGAAATGCAAATTAAAGCAACACTCAGATATCATGTCACCCCAGAAAGAATGGCTATCCTAAAGAAAGCAAACAGTAACAAATGTTGGAGAGGCTCTGGGGAAAAAGGTAAACTTCTCCAATGCTGGTGGGAATGTAGACTGGTGTAATGGTTATGGAAATCACTGTGGGGATTCCGTCAAAAACTAGGGCTGAAAATCCCATTCAAACCAACTATTCCCCTACTCTGAATTTTCCGGGATGATCTGAAAATTTCATGTCATACTGATATATGTGCACCTATGTTTATAGCAGCAAAATTTGTGATACACAAAACTTGGAAATAACCAAAATGCTCGTCACCTGATGAATGGATGAAAAACATGTGGTACTTTTATGTAATGGAGTATTACTCGGATATAAAGAATGACAACCTTGAAGCCTTTATATATAAGTGGGTGCCACTTGAAGATATATTCATAAGTGAAACAAACTAGACACCCATGTGTAAATATCATATAGTTTCCATAGTATAAGAACTCCAAAGATGAAATACAAATAGAAAGTTATAATACAATTAAAATGAAAACAAGATCTTGAGGACTAGACAATGAAGAGAGAGCAAGGAGAAGAGCTAGAAAACATGACAGAAGCAAGCAATACTGCCTTATGTGAGAGATGGGTAATGTAATGATCCTGAGAATCTTCAGAAAATTTTTGAATCTAGCAGCTAAATGGAAGGATTCTCACCCTGACTAACTATATATACTGACACATGTGAACTAAGCAACTGCACTGAAGATGGCAATTTGTAATAATAGGTTCATGCTTGGAGTACCTGTCATTCTGGTCTTCTGATTTTGAGATGCTTGTCATGGCACATGAGCTGTTGCCATGCTATCTCTTTTGTAGATGACTGTTTAAAAAGGAAGAGGGTGGTAAATGAAGACAGGAGACAATAAAAGGAATGTTGCAGGACTGTCCTGCTACAATGTTGATACAGTTAGATTTCTGGACTTATGTGTAAATATATATGATTTTTATACCTTTTTTAAACATATTCTAATTTTTAAATATTTTGTCATATTCTGTAAGGTCTTAAAGTTCAGTATATCAATACTTGATGAAAAACAACTGTTCCATGTTATGCCTAAGATGTTTGATATTCAGACAGATAGTGAGGTTAAGCTAACAGCCTAGGTTGTACAGTAATAACAATAAGCTTCTCTTCTGGAGGGTTAACAACCTAAGTTTGCAGACAAAAATTAGAGAAAAAGGAGTGCCGCAAGGAAAGCCAACATTTTGGCCCTAGCTTTCCAAGGTCAATTAAGTCTCAGGACATACGAGAACTTGTACTGTAACATCATGTAACTCAGTAGTGTCCCAAATTTTCTGATCAAGGAGATAGTGGGGCCAAAGAGGAAAGTGATTGATGATGTACAGTATTCCTGGGGAGAGTCTCATCTAGAGAAAACATACTCTCTGACTTTTACAGCCAGCAAATTGGACAAGCAATGACCATGACTCATCCACAGGGCAACACTGTCAAAGGATCTACAGTTTGAGGTACAGGACCTCAGGATAAATCCTGAGGGGATTTGACTGAATTAATCAGATCCAAAAGTTGCAATTCTTTTTAAATAGGTCTTGCTTTATCTTGGTCTTAACCATCCAGCAAAAAAGTATAAAAACGAAGTATAAGTAGTAAAGCCATGATGTTATGTTGAGCTATAGGGGACTCAGGTCAACAATTTTTGACATTGCCAGTCAAGTGAAAGACACAAAACTATTATGGACTATTGGACTCTTTTGGAGTATTTTGCTGAGCTTACATTTGTATCTGTGTGTTCACAATCTTTATTGTAGATGTATAAATGCATTCTCTTAATTCAATGAGGAGAGGTATTTGTTTTAATAGTGTTTGTAAATAGGATATCATATCTGCTTCTTGTACAACAAATAACCACTAGAAAGGCAGTATACAATGTGTTAATTATTGGAACTGTCCTACCTATTTGATTTGAAACTTTCTTGTTACTATTTATTTCTCAATAAAATTGTGGAAAAAATAAAATAAAAGCAATGGATGAAGAGAAAGTAAAAAAAATGGTTAGAATAGACATATAGCTACATTCTCTTAATTCAGTGCATAGAGGGATTTGTTCTAATAGTGTTTGTAAACAGGATATCATGTCTGCTTCTGGTACTACAAATAGGCACTAGGAAGTTAGTATGCAGTGTGTTAATTGTTGAATCCGTCCTACCAATCTGAGTAGAAACTCTCTCATTCCTATTTACTTCTCTATAAAATTATGGAAAAAAATAATTGGATATAGTCTCTAGGGCCTGATTTTTTTCTATAGATTCTAGAGCTCAAATATGCATTACTGTGTCTATAATCAATATTATATTGTATTGAGAAAACTTTCTAAAAGTCTCTATAATAATCATTTTTACTCCAAATATCAGTATTCAATGATGGGTATGAAAACTACCTTGAATCCTATAATCATTTAACACTAAGTATATCATACATTAACTATGGCTTAAGTATGTAAAGTGCTTTAATTATTCCTCAACAAATCTTTTTTTTTTTATTTGAGAGAGAGAGTGGTGTGTGTGTGTGGCCAGCTCAGCCCACCAGGGGGCGGGGCTGGCTGGCATGTGGTGCTGGGGGATTGAACCGCGGTCCCTGATGCTTGCCAAGCTTGTTCCAAGTAGGTGCTTTAGACCACTGAGCCATCTCTCCAGCCCTCCTCAATAAATCTTGCAAGAGCAAATTTAATTAAAATTACCTAAATTCAAATAGTTGGTAAAATTGAATATAGACTGTACAATACTGCAAATAATGCTGGAAAACTGGACATTTATATCAAAATAAAGTTATATCTAAGATATCACCTTGCACAAAGTGAGACAAAAATAGATAAAAGAACTAAGTGTGAGACAAACAATTTACAAAATTTCTAGAACATAAGCAAAGACAAAGGCTTATTGTCCTTATGTTTGTTAATAAAAATAATAGATAAAACACCGAAAAACAAAACTACGGCCAATGTTGAAATTCAGTATTAATACACTAAAATTTAAAAAAAAATCTGATTTGTGAATAGCACTATCAAGAAATTGTAGCTATAACCCATAAAATGGGAAAAATATTTTTAAATAAATATATGATTCAAGATTGTAATTCACATTATATAAGCAACTTATAACTTGTATAATAAAGAAACAACCAAATTAAAACTAATTATAGTCATGGCATGGTGACATGCCTATAATCCTATAATTCTTATAATCCCTGCATTCAGATGTTGGAAGCAGACAGATTGTCATGACTTAAATGCCAATCTGTGCTACATGTAGTGAATTAAAGGTAAATATGGAACAAATATTATAGCTTCACTCAAATAAATTAAGCAATCAAAAATGATAATATCCCCAGAGATACTACATCGAGAACGATAAATATTGCACATAAGCATATACAAATATGTTTAATATCATGAGTTTTTAGGGAACTGAAATTCAAAATAGAATGAAATATTTTTAGGCAGTGTAAGAATGAACTAACTGTAGAAAATTGATAATATTCTGGCAGGGATCTAGAGCAAGAGAAACTTTTATTTCTCTTGAACATGCAAAATAATTTATGCATCTAAAATTGAGTTTGACACTTTTATCCAAAGTTAAATATGCTCTTTTCACAACATCTCATAATTTTAGGCTTGTACATCACCACAGCATATTTTGACGGCTTAGAAAGACAAATAAGCCATTTATTCATCAAGAGTTTAGAGACTTGGAGATCAAACATCAAGACACTTGCACATTAAATCAGGTGAAGACTGATTTTTTTGTTTTTTTTCTCTTTATAGATGACCATCAAATGCCACCTCCTTGAATGGAAGTAAAAGGATATAACCTTGCTGTAAACACTTCTTAATGATGACATTAGTAAAATTTGTATCCTTAGGCCTCAATTACATCTTCAGGTTGGAACTCTTAATACCATTGCATTAGGGACTACAATTCAAAACATTAACTTTTAATGAACACAAATATTTCATCAGGGATAGGGAGATAGCTCAGTAGAATAAGTGTTTGCCTGGCAAGCTCAAGGCACTGAGCTCAATCTGCAGTACCGAAAAATAAACAAATAAATAAATAAATAAATATCACCTATAGCACTCACGACTTCTTGTGTTTTAATCAAATGAATTGAAAATTTAGGTCCCATGAAAATTCAGCCCAAGAGTCAAAATTTCTTTTTCTCCATAATTTTACTGAGAAACAAATAGCAATGAGACAGTTTCAAATCAAATTGGTAAGACAATTTCAATAATTAAAACATTGCATAATCTCTTCCTAGTAGTTATTTGATGTACAAGATGCAGACATGATATCCTATTTACAAACACTATTAGAACAAATCCCTCTAATCATTAAGAGAATATAACTACATATCTATGCTAAACATTTTGAATACACAAATACCAAATGGTCATTCATTTGTATCCCCTTTTTTGTTTAGCTCCATCATTTCAATATTATGGGTGTGTTAACTCAGCAACATATTCTAAAAGAGTCCAATAGTCCATAATAGTATTGGGTCTTCCGCTTGATAGGCAAAATCAGAAACTCTTGAACTGATTGGCCCACAGCTCAACATAACAACATGACTTTATTCTTATACTTTGTTTTTAAACATTTCTACTGGATTGTTAAGACCAAGATAAAGCAAGACCTATGCAACAAGAGTTGTAGCTTTACAATCTGAGGAGGACACTGAAATCCACTCAGGATTTATCCTGAAATCCTGCACCTCAGATTGTACATCGCTTGTCAGTGTCAACACTGAGAATGAGTCATGGTCATAATTTGGCCAATTTGCTGACTGTGAAACCTGAAAGAATGTTTACTGTCCATGTGACACTCCTTAGACACACTCTACATCATGGATCACTTTTCTCTTTGGCCCCATAAACTCTTTGATCAGAAAATTTGGGACAATAGTAAGTTATATGATGTCACAGAACAAGTTCTCATATGTACTGAGTCTTAATTGACATTGGAAGGCTAGGGCCAAAATGTTGGCTTTCCTTGCAGCCCTCCTTTTTGTCTAATTTTGGTCTGCAAACATAGATTGTTAAACCTCCAGAAGAGAAGCTTATTACCATAAAAACTAGGCTGTTAAGCTTAACCTCACTGCCTTAATATCAAACATCTTAGGCATAGCATGGAACAGGTATTTTTCATCAAGCATTGATATGTTGAACTTTAAGTCCCTACAGAATATGATGAAAAAACATTTAGAAATTAGAATATATTTTAAAAATTGGCATAAAGAGTTATACACTTCTTATGTTTGCACATAAGTCCAAAAATCTAACCATATACAATCTTGGAGTAGGACAGTCCCACAACATTCCTTTTCCTGTCCCTTGCGTTCATTCACCACCCCCTTCTTTTTGAACAATCATCTACAGAGAGACAGCACAGTAGCAGCTGGCATGTCATGACAAGCAGCCCATATTCAGAAGACCAGAATGTCAGGTACTCCAAGCATGAACCTATTATTATAATTTGCCAACTTCATTGCAGTTGCTTAGTTCACATATGTCAGTATATATAGTTAGTAAGGGTGAGAATCTTTCCACTTAACTGCTGGATTCAAAAATCTGGAGATTCTCAGGATCATTGCATTGCCCATGTACTACATGTAACCATATGGCTTGTCTCTGTCAAGTTTCCTAGCTCTTCTCCTTTCCCACTCTCAATAGTTAGTCCTTGAGTTCTTGCTTTCCTTGTACTTGTATTAAACCTTTCTGTTTGTATTTCTTCTTTTGAGTTCTTATACTAGGGAAACTATATGATATTACACATGTGTGTCTGGTTCATTTCACTTATGAGTATATCTTCAAGTGACATCCACTTCAATAAAAGGCTTCGAGTTTATCGTTCTTTGTAGGTGAATAATACTCCATTGTACAAAAATACCACATCTTTCTCATCCATTCTTCAGGTGATAGGCATCATGATTGTTTCCTAGATTTGGCTATCACAAACTGTGCTGCTATTATTGCAGGTAGCCGAGTTAGATAAAAAATATTATAGGCTGTCAGACAGGGTCAGGCCCGTGAAGGAGACAACACAGAAAATGAGATGTCTTACAACTGTGGGAGGGGCGGATGCTCCTGCTGTGAACCAGACCTAAAGAGCTAAAGGCCAAACAAATGCTAAATGAGTAGCACCTGGGATTGATATTCTAATAGGTATTAATCACCTGGAAAGACCCAAGTGAGTCACTAGCCCAACCCCCAACAGAAAGAGACCCTATCCTGCATTCCAACCCCCAACAGGAAAGACCCTGTCCCATATGTAATCCCATTGGTTGACCATAGTTTTGTCCCACCTCCTGCCCACCTAATCGAGTTCCCATTCTCTCTACCTTAGCCTCACATGATTTTACACTATAAAAGTCCCTGGAAGAGACAACTTCCTGGGGAATTACCCGCTCGGGACCCCCTCCTGTCCCTCTCTTGGATAGGAGCTTTCTTTCTCTCAATAAATATATTCTGCTCATAACCTCCGTTTGTTCCTAAAATTCATTCTTCGGTTTTAGAGAACACAAACTGTGCAGGTCAGGTCCAGAGATTGTTTTTCTCTATGTCATTTGGAGGTCACCCACCTGACACCAGTTTTTCTCCTTGTATAAACATAGGCACACATAGATCATTATGATATGATGTTTTGACATTCTTCCAGAAAATTTCCAGTAAAGGAATAGCTGGTTTAAATGGGATTTACATTCCAAGTTTCCTAAGGAGTCTCCACAGTGATTTTCATAATGGTTGCAAGAGTCTACATTCCTACCAGCAGTGAGGAAGGGTTCCTTTTTCCCCACAGCCTCTCCGAAATTTGTTGTTGGGTGATTTCTTTATGATAGCCATTCTTTCTGGGGTGAGATGATCTCTCAATGTTGTTTTAATTTGCATTTCACAGAAGGCTAGTGATGTGGAGCATTTTGTCATATATTTATTCAATTCTTTAATTTCATCTTTGAGAAGTGTGTGTTTATCTCAGATGCTCATTTCTGGACTGGGACTTAAATTTTGGGGCCCTACTGTTTTTTAATTCTTTATAAATGCTACAGAGCAAACCTTTGTCTGAGTATTTATTTGTCATGATTTTTCCAAATTTATGTGTTGTCTTTTAACTTTGTTGGCAATTTCTTTTGACGTGCAAAATCTTCTCACAAATAGTTACCAGTTGTTAATTATTTCAAGTAGTTCCCATGCCAAACGATTTTTGTTCATGAACTCTTTGCCTACCCCTATGTCTTCAAGAGTTCCTCCTACTTTATTTTGCATTAGATTTAGTGTGCCTGCTTTAATGATTAGATCTTTAATGCATTTTGACTTTAGCTTAGTGCATGATGATGGACCGGGGTCAAGTTTTAGTTTTCAGCATGTAGAGAGCCAGTTTTTCCAGCACAATTTGTTAAAGAGGAAATCTTTCTTCCAGTGAGAATGTTTCACCCCTTTGTCAAAGATAATGTGGCTGAGTGTGTTTGCAATGGCTTCAGCAACTTTTACTCTATTCCTTTGATCTTCCGGTGTATTTTCTTGCCAGTACCATGGTGATTTTTATCACAGTAGCCTTGTTGAATAATTTCAAGTCAGGAATTGTAATGCCTCCTGCCTTGTCTCTATTGCCCAGGATTGCCTTTGCTATTCTAGGGCTTTTATGGTTCCAAATAAATTTTATGAATCATTTCCGTAGCTCTGTGAGGTATATTGGTGGTGGATTGATAGGAATTGCATTAAATCTGTACAGCAATTTTGGGAGTATGGCCATCTTTACAAGGTTGGCTCTTCCCATCCAGGAACATAAAATGTCCTTCCATTTTCTGAAGTCCTCTACGGTACCTTTTATAAGAGTAGTGTAATTTTTCTTGAAAAGATCTTTTACTTCAGTTATTTCCTTGGTGCTATTCTAAAAGATACTTTTCTAAAATTTCCCTCTCAGTGTGTTTGTTTTCTGTATATAGGAATGCTATTGACTTTTGGGTATTGACTTTGTAACCTGCTATGTTACTGAATTTCTGTTTTAATTCTAGTAGTTTCTTAGTGAAGTTTTTGGGTCTTCCAAGTAAAGTATCATGTCATCTGCATATAATTATATTTAAACTTCTTCTTTACCTGTTCATCTTCCTTTTGTTCTTTTGTTTAATTGCTGTAGCTAATGATTCCAGAACTATATTGAATACGAGTGGTGATAGAGCGCATCCTTGTTTTGTACCAGTTCGAAAAGTAAAAGTTTTCAGGTTTTCCCCTTTTAGAATTATGTTATCTATTGGGTTTTCATTACCAGATTAAAGTAGAGGCCATCTATTCCAATTTTCTGTAGAATTTTGAACATGCATGAGTGTTGGGCTTTGTCAAAATCCTTCTCTGCATCAATTGAGATGATTATGTGGTTTTTAGTTTTCTCTCTATAGATATAGTGTATTACACTCTTAGATTTTCAAATATAGCACCATCTTTGCATCCCTGGAATGAATCGTAAGTGGTCATGGTGTGTGATCTTCTTGATGATTTGCTGCATTGTATTTGCTAGCATTTTATTGAGGATTTTTGCATTTATGTTCATGAGGGAGTTTGACCTGTAGTTCTCTTTCTTAGTTCCATCATTCCCTGGTTTTAGTATCAGTATAATACTTGTCTCCAGGAATGATTTTGGAAGGATTGCTTCCTCTTCAATTTCATTGAAGAGTTTGAGGAGTGTAGGGACTACATCTTCTGTAGATTTCTTTTAGAATTCAGCTGTGAATCCATATGCATATGGACTTTTCTTTTTCCGTAGGTTTTTTTTTTACTATATCTCGTATTTCATTGGCTGTTATTGGGCTATTGAGAGTGGCTATATCTTGTCGATTAACTTTTGGTATTTTGTACCTTTCTTTGAATCTGTCTATTTCTTCTGTGTCTTCTATTCTGTGAGAGTAAAGATTCTTAAAGTAGCTACTGCTAATCTTCTGAATTTCCTCTGCGTCTGTGTTAATTACACACTTTTCATTCCTTATTGCTAGTATTTGAATTTTTTCTCTCCTCTTTTTGATGAGGTTAGCTAGGGGCTTATTGATTTTATTTAATCTTTCAAAGAGCCAGCTTTTTGTTTTTTTAATTCTTTGAATTGTTTTCTTAATCATGATTTAACTAATTTTTGCTCTCATCTGTGACCCCTTTTTTTGCTGAACAGTGTTTAATTCCCATATATTTGTGGGGTTATTCTTTTTTGTTGTCTCTTTGTTTCCAATTTAATTGCACTGTGGTCAGATAATATGCATAGGATAATTTCTGTTTTCTTGCATATACTTAAGCATGACCTGTGTACCTGTATGTGGTCTATTTTAGAAAACGGCACATGTGCAGCTGAGAAAAAAGTGTATTCAGCTGTGTTTGAGTGTAACACTCTGTATATGTCCATCAAATTCATTTATTTCAAGCTCTGGTTCAGTTCTGTTATTTCTTTGCTAAGTTTTTGTCTGGTTGATCTATCTTTTGGACATAATGGAGTTTTAAGGTCTCCTGTTGTAATTGTATTATTGGATATTAGATTTTTCACTTCCATTAAGATTTGTTTCATATAGTTGTGTGCTCCTGTGTTTGGTGCATACAAATTTATGAGTGTTAACTCTTCTTCTTGAATTTTTCCCCTAACTGGTATATAGTCACCTTCTTTATTTCACTTGATCATTCTAGTTTTGATGTTGAGACTGTCGGAGAATAGGATTTCTACCCCTGCTGTTTCTGAGGTGGTGTGCTGTGTAGTATTGTTTTCCATTCCTTTCACTTTCAGCCTATGAATGTCTTCATGAGTAAATGTGTTTCTTGTATACAGCATATTGTTTGATTTTGCTTCTTAATCCACTGTGCCAGTCTATTTCTCTTAATTTGTGAATTGAGTTCATTTACATTGTTAATTATAATTAGGATGTATTGACTTATGATTGACATATTATTTTCCTTCTGTAGTTCACTCTTTTTTGTCCTGTGTTTAATTGTTTTCCATATTTAGTTGGTTACTTCTGATCTTATCCGTGGAGTTCTGATAATTTTGGTTGCTCTCTAGAACATCTTTCTTGAGCCTGTGTAGGGCTGGATTTGTCATTATGAAATTTTTTAGTAGTTCTTTGCCATGGAATATGTCACTTTTCCACCAATCTTGAAAGAGAGTTTTTCAGGGTATAGTAGTCTGTCCTGGAAATTGTTTTCATAGAGGACTTGAAGTACTCTGCTCCATGCTCTTCTTGTCTCCATGATTTGTGAAGAGAAGTCCGCCATAATTCTGATGGGTTTTCCTTTTAATGTGATCTGCTTCTTTTCTCTAGTGGCTTTCTGTATATTATTCTTGTGCTCTTTTTCTAGGATCTTGACTATTATAAGTCGCAATGTGTTTTTAGTTAGGTTGAGGTTACTTTGCATTCTGTATACTTCAGTTACTTGAATGTCAGGTTGTTTCCTCATATTTGGGAAGTTTTCTGCTATTACTTCTGAGATTTTTTTAAAGTCCTTTGTATTGTCTCCTTCTTTCTTATTGATGCATATTTCTCTCACTTTGCTCATCTTTGCATCGTCTTGCAAGTGATGAATTATTTTTCCTCCGTCCTAGTTGTTTTTCAGAGATCTTTTCTTACCTGTTCACTAGGTGCTCCAGTGTCTCAAGATCTGAAACTCAGTCTTCATTTTCACTCAGATGGTTTTGCAAACTTGTGATTGAGATTTTATGTTCCTCTCTGTCTCTTTGACTCTGTTTCATGTGATGTATTTCTTTCCTGTATTGCACATTGAAGGAATCCGTCATTTTTCTATTTTCTATTTTTTATCAATGTCTTCTTTTGAAGCAGTTATTAGTCCTTTTGCTGCAGTGTTTTTTTTTTTTCAGATTGGGTATCCTCTCTATATTTCTGTACTTGACTCTTTACTTTAGATGCTATGCATTCAGAGAATTCTTTTCTTATTTCAGGAAAGAATTCCCCTGAATTCCTCTATAACATTCTGCTGTTGCTTATTTACTATTGATGCTATTAATTCATACATTTGACCTGGGCTAGTTTCCTCTGCACTTGTTCTGGTAGGGCATTGGGTTTCCTGCATATGTTTGTGCATTTGATTCTTTACTGCAGATGCTATTATTTCAGGGATTTCTTTTTTCATTTCCTATCCGAGTTCCTCTGTACCTCTCTACAGTTGTTTCTTTATTTCAGATGCCCTTGATTCATTGATTTCAGCTGTGTGATTCCCAATTTGTTCTGTGTTCATGTCCTCTGCAGTTGTTATGGGTTAGCTTTGTGTCTGGAATTGCAATTTGGTCCTTCTCATTGTCATTTGGTGTAGCACTGTCTTATGACTTTTGTTTTAAAGCTTTGATACAGTTATAACCTTAGCACCTACTGAAATTCAGGGGTAGATCTATAAAGTTTGGATTTACTCAGCTGTGCCTGGCTTGAGTCTGGCTGCTGTGCTCAGTTCCTTCCTGCTGCTGCCCTTGGGGGTGAACCTGTTGTGCCCATCTGGCAAGATGTTCTGCTCCTGGAGTAGCTGATTTATTCCTGCCTCTACTCTCTTTGCAGGGATTACGGCTGCAGGGTTTCACCCCAGGACTGTATGCCAGGTCTGAGCTGAGTCTGGAGGGGACAATGTAGAGTAAGTTTTAGAGAAAGCTCTCCCACTCACTCACAAGGTCGAGGATAAGACTGGATTGGGGCTCCCCATAACAAGGCAGAAAATCTCACTGGTTGTGCTGGGTAGGGGTGTTGCTGCGGAGTGGTGTGGCTGGTCCCAAGGGGGTGGAAAAGGATCTCTCCCACTTGCACCTGGGCTTGTACTGGCAGGTCTCACTGCCTCAGGGTACCCAGAAACTCTTTCAGACACTCACCGGTCCTGGGGCCAGACTGGATCAAGAGCCAAAATTTATAAGCAAATGAAATGTCTCTCATTATGTAAGTTGTTAAGTATATTGTGATATATCTAAACAATAAAATATTCTTCAACATCAAATTAAATTCCATAATTTAGAAAAACTTTTGAGCTTGCAAACATAGCTTGACAGTCTAAATGCCTACCTAGCAAGTTCATGGACCTGAGTTGGGTCACAGTACTGTAAGCTGTGCTGGCTCCAGAACCCCTGGTATGCTGTGCTGGCATGAGATCAGACATAGTGGTGCATGCTTGTAATCCCAACATTGGGAAGGCTGACATGGGAGGATCACTATGTGTATGAACTGTGTAACTAGACCCTGTATCAAACAAATAAATGAAGAAAAATTAAAAGAATATATTTTAGGAACCTACTTCCATCCAGCTCCCAGGCCTTCCCTGTGTGGATGACTACCCACCCATTCACTGGAACTTTCTCCATCAGACAGGCCTGGTGTAGAACCCTGCAAGAGAACTCCCTGAAGAAAGGCTAGGGGTGAGATCCACCCAAATAATCCAGGAGGAGAATATCTTGCCAGAGGGACACAGCTGGTTCGCTTCCATGGGCTGCAGCAGTAAAAGTGGAGCACAGCAGCCAGACCCAAGCCAGGTACATCTGGGCAAGGTCAAACTTGGTAACTCCGGACCTGGTAAACTGAGACATGTTGCTAGACCCAGATCTATGAAAGCACCCTCTCTTTCTCTCTTGGTAAAGAGAGAAGCCAACAGGTAACCAGAGTAAACTAGTCTGCCTGGAAGACTACAGGTACAAAAGGGAAGGTGCTCCGACACAACTTAGGGGAACTGATTTAAATAAATTTTCCAGTCTAACGTATGCTATTCCATACAGTCATAATGTTTTCTCTTATGGTCTAAGATACAAACCCATTAGTTTCAAAAGTTCGGAAAGAGTTAAATCTCATTACGCAGTATTAGTGTTGCTAATTGTGGTTCCATAAATACAAAACTACAACTGACTTAACTACATAATCTTTTTTTGGGTAAGAATATCGGTAGTTGTTAAGTTTATAACTGCACCAATAATCTACACCAAAGATCAGAGAACAATGTTGTACAAAATGACAAAGAGAAGGAGGAAAATGCATTGTCAGGCCCTGAGCCCACCCAGAACAAATGCAGGAGACACCAGCATAGAAGGAATTGGAAGTAGAACACCTGAAATCTCTGAAATAATAGCGTCTGAAGTAAAGAAACAACTGCAGAATGGTATTGAGGAAATCAGATCAGAAATAAGCTCTGAGGTAAAAAAAAAAAGAAAGAAATGGTAACTATAATGGAAGAATTACTAAAGGCTTCTAAAGAAAACACTGATAAAAATGAATATATTTGAATATATATGTAAATGGTTTTATCTTCTACTTTCTCTTAGTTCATTATAAAAATAGTTTTATGTTATCTGTTTCTTTCTTGTAAAATTTTACTTATTCTGAGTAATTACTTTAAAGATAGTGATGCACAATGACACAGTTATTGTTACTTGATTATTATTGAATGATACAATTGTTTTATGTTTTTATTTTATTTTTGGCAGAACTGGGGATTGAACTCAGACCCTTGCGCTTGCCCAGGAAGCACTTACTCTACTGAGCCATCTCCCCGGCCCCCTGTTTTATGTTTTTAAAGAAATATAAAAGCAAGGGAAAAATAAAGAAATGAGTTATCAGCTCATAGACAGTTCAGAAGGAAATTTAACTGAATGGGCTAAATAAAAGTGTACATACAGTATTGCTACAAGTATATAAAATCTTGTAAAACAAAATGATGGAAAGAGTATTAAAAATCAAAGATTATCAGAGGATAACAGGAGGGAAGAATGGGGAGGAACAATACAGATAACTTTTGCAGACAACAAAGCTATATTATATGGTATTATAATTGTGAATGTTGACAAGGTTTTATGCATTTGTCAAAATCTTTATCAAGGGGCCGGGGAGACGGCTCAGTGGAATAAGCACTTCCCTGGCAAGCGCAAGGACCTGAGTTCAATCGCCGGTTCCGAAAAAAAAAATCTGTATCATGTAGAACAGAAAATGCAGACTAATGTAAACTCTGCATTTGGAATAATAGTAATGTCTTAATGTAGAACAATATATTGAAACAGATGTATTTCTGTTTAGGAGTGTTACTGTATGAGGACTTCTGTAGTGTGTGGAGGCGCAATTTTTATGGTAAGCCATTGCAATTTATCCGATTTTTTGTAAAATTAACACTGTCCTAAAAATGTAAAACCTGCTTTTAAAAATGTTACACATTCTATCACTAACCATCCATGAAATGCAAATTAAAACAACATTGAGATGTCATCTCACCATAGGAAGAATGGCTATCATAAAAAAATCAACCAGCAACAGATGTTGGAGAAGCTGTGGGGCAAAAGGAAGCCTTCTCTACTGCTGGTGGGAATGTAGACTGGTGCAACCATTATGTAAACCAATGTGGAGAAACCTTAGAAAACTTGGACTGGAAATCCCATTTAAACCAGCTATTCCTCTACTGGGAATTTTCCTGGAGGATCTGAAAACATCGTATCATAGTGATATATGTGTGCCTATGTTTATAGCAACACAATTTGTGATAACCAACTCTTGGAAACAACCAATATGCCCATCACCTGAGGAATGGATGAAAAACATGAGGTATTTTTATACAATGGAATATTATTCAGCTATAAAAAGGTAAAATTGCAGCCTTTATATTGAAGTGGGTGCCATTTGAAGATATACTCATAAGTAAAATAAACCAGATACACGTGTGTAAATATCACATAGTTTCCCTAGTATAAGAACTCAAAAGAAGAAATACAAATAGAAAGGTATGATACAAGTAAAACGAAAGAAAGAACTCAAGGACTAACTAATTAAGAGAGGGAAAGGAGAAGAGCTAGGAAACATGACAGTGACAAGCCATACAGTTATATGTACAAGATGGGCAAGGCAATGGATCCTGAGAATCTCCAGAAGATTTTTGAATTTAGCAGTTAATTGGAAAGATTCTCACCCTTACTAACTATATATACAAACACCTGTGAACTAAGCAATTGCAATGAAGATGGCAATTTGCAATAAGTAGGTTCATGCTTGGAGTTCCTATCTTCTAGTCTTCTGAATATGGGCTGTTTGTCATGACATGCCATTTGCTTCCCTGCTGTCTCTTGGGTAGATGATTGTTCAAAAAGAAGGGGGTGGTGGATAAAGGCATGAGACAGGAAAAGGAATGTTGTGGGACTGTTCCACTTCAAGGTTGCATATGGGTAGATTTTTGGACTTATGTGTAAATGTAAAAATTATATAATTCTTTGTGCCTATTTTTAACATATATCTTAATTTTTAAATGTTTTCTCATCACATTCCGTAAGACTTAAAGTTGAACATATCAATACTTGATGAAAAATACCTGTTCTATATTATGCCTATGATGTTTCATATTCAGACAGATAGTGAGGTTAAGCTTAACAGCCTAGATTGTATGGTAGTAACAATAAGCTTCTCTTCTTGAGGATTAAAAACCTACATTTGCAGATCAAAATTAGACAAAAAGAAGGGCTGCAAGGAAAGCCAACACTTTGGCCCCAGCCTTCCAAGGTCAATTAAGACTCAGGACATATGGGAACTTGTACTGTAATGTCACGTAACTCAGTAGTGTCCCAAATTTTCTGATCAAGGAGATTATGGGGCCAAAGACGAAAGTGATTGATGATGTAGAATGTGCCTAATTAGAGTCACATGGAGAGAAAACATTCTCTCAGGATTTCACAGAGAGCACAGTGGCCAAACAATGGCTGTGACTCATCTACATGACTGACACTGACAAACGATATACAATCTGAGGTACAGGATCTCAGGATAAATCCTGAGGGAATTTCACTGACCTTATTAGACCCAAAAGCTACAACTCTTGTTCCATAGGTCCTGCTTTAGCTTGGTTTTAACCATCCAGCAGGAAAGTATAAGAATAAATTATAAGAAGTAAAACAATGCTGTTATGTTGAGCTGTAAGGGACTCAGGTGAACAATTTCTTACATTGCCAGTGAAGCAAAAGACCCAATACTATTATGGGATACTGGACTCTTTTCGAATATATTGCTGTGTTAACACACCTATAATATTCAAACATCAAAGCTAAA
>NW_004524679.1:1667410-1668825 GCF_000260255.1 Octodon degus | reverse complement strand
GACTCTGGACATAAGTGAATCTGTAGTTTAACATCTTGTAACCCTTGTTACTCAGTGGTGTCAAAAATTTTCTATTAAAGCTGATTGATTATGTGGCTACAGAGAAAAGTGTTTGACTATGTAGAGTGTGCCTAAGAAGAGTAGTCTTCAGAGAAAACTTTCTCACAGGCTTTCACAGTGATTATATTGGTCAAGCAGTGGCCTTAACTCATCCAGATGGTTAACAATGACAAAAAATCTACAATGAGCTCTACAATGGATGCAGGGTAAATCTTGAGGAGATTTGATTGAGTTTGTCAGACACAAATGTTACATTTTTAGCTATGTAGGTCTTGCTTTAAATTGGTATTACACATCCAGCAGAAAAGGCATAGAGTGTGTTTGTATTTCCACTTGCACCTTGCACTATATTCCATTGTTCCTCAAGTCCATTTCACTGCCAATACCATGCTGATCGTATCACAGTAGGTCTGTAATATAATTTCAAGTCAGGAATTGTAATGTCTCCTGCCTTGTCTTTGTTTTCCAGGATTTCCTTTGCTATTCTACATATTTTCTGGTTCCAAATAAATTTTAAGGATGATTCTCTGGGTCTGTGAGGTATATTTGTGATATTTTGATAGGGATTTCATTAAATCTGTACAACAATTTTGGGAGTATGGCCATCTTCACAATGTTGGTTCTTCCTATCCAGGAGCAGGGAATATCTTACCATATTCTGAAATCCTGTGCAATCTCTTTTTTTCAGAGTACTACAAGTTCTCCTGAATAGAGAACTTTGACTTCTTTAGTTAGGTTAATTCCTAACTGTTTCATTTTCTGTGGTGCTATTGTAAAAGATGTTGTTTGTCTAATTTCCCTCTCAGTGTGTTTCTTATCTATATAGAGAAACACTACTGACTTTTGGCTATTGACTTTGTATCCTTCTATGCTACTGAATTTGTGTATCAATTGTAGTAGCTTCTTGGTGGAGTTTTATGGGTCTTTCATGTAAAGTATCATGTCATCTGCAAATAATGATACTTTAATATACTTACCTATTCTTGTTCCATTTATTTCTCTCTCTTATCTAATGGTTCTAGCTAATGATTGAAAAACTATATTGAATAGGAGGTTGATAGTGAACATCCTTGTTTTGTATCAGTTCTGAGAGTAAAAGATTTCAGTTTTTCCCCATTTAGAATTATGTTAGCCATTGGGTTGTCATAGATGGATTTTATGAGATTGGGGTAGAGGCCATCTATTCAAATTTTCTGTACAACTTTTAGCATACATGAGTGTTGGACATTGTCAAAAGCCTTTTCTGCATTAATCGATATGATCCTGTGGTTTTTGGATTTGGCTCTACTGGGATAGTGTATTACATTTATAGATTTGTGTATATCAAACCATTCTAGCATACCTGGTTAAATCAT
>NW_004524679.1:1664716-1667310 GCF_000260255.1 Octodon degus | reverse complement strand
GATTTGTTCTAATGGTGTTTGTAAATAGGATATCATGTCCGCATCCTGTGCAGCAATTATCTATTAGGAAGAATGTATGCAATGTGTTAATTATTGAAACTGTCCTACTAATATGGTTTGAAACTCTCTAATTGCTATTCCCTTGTCAATAAAATTATGGGAAAAATGTTACAGATTCTACCCAAGGGAACAACACAAAAATTATGAATCACCTCCTTTGCTTTTGTAGAGATTGACAAAATCTAACGTATATATATAGTCTGACTTATCATGTAGATTAAACAATGACTGTTCAATTTGATGATTTCAAAAGCAACAGGAATGCCTTCGAGGTTTAAAAGGATAGAGTATAAAATTTTAATGTATACCAAGCCTCCACTCATACTCTGATATAATAATGCTATAAATTACACTATTTGTGGAATATTTCCAACTCTTTTAATGCCAAATTTATTTATTTATTTGTTTGTTTGTTTGTCTATTTATCATTGGAAGTAAAGGAATAAAGTAAAACTCTGGAAACACAGTAGGTATCTTCCACAAATTTTCAGATTCACCTAGATATGATTATATTCATAGTGCTAGTTACACATGAGACTTACCAAGTAGATTTGATAAGAATATTTGTGGATAGGCACCAGGCTCTGAAAAATATTATTTATTTAATCTTGATATAGCTCAGGTGCATATATTTCTGAAAGCATTTGAGTGATTTTACGTTTGAGAAACACTTGAACATGTAATAAAATTTGGACCTACTGCATTAAATCATCAGCAGTATTGACACATTGTTTGTTGTTTGCAATTCTCATGCCTAATTAGGACCAACCTGAAATAATGGCAATGAACAACAGAACATCTCATACACCCAAGAATTCAGAACAGGATCAGTGTTACAAACTATTCTGTCATTGCTAAGACAAAATCCAATACCCAAGGTTAAGGAAAGATAGTTTCACTTCACAGTTTGTGAAGGTTACAGCCCGTAATTAGCTTGTTCCAAAGTGCTATGGCATGACGGAGAGGCAGCAGTTCCTGGTAGCAGGAAATAGCAAAAGAAAATTGCGCTAAAGTGGCAGAACAATACTCTCATTTTCCTTACATTGTTTGCAAAATACCTGTGTTTGAGTGGGTGTGGCACTCACATCACTAATTCTAGCAACATACAATGAACCAATAACACATTCTTGATTCCACCATCTTCAGGAAACCAAACCCCTATACTGCATGAGGCATTCAGTGGGAGATGTCCAGGCACAAACTATCACATTACAGCCCTGAATCCCCAGAGACTCATGTGCATTCCTTTATGCAAAAGATATTTACTTTATATCAAAGAGTTGCTAAAGCTGTAACAGTTTCAGAATTGTGGAAATGTCTGAGTCTCAAGTCTCCTCCAATATACAAGGCAAACTCTTAGTTGTTTGCTTTTTACAATTGAAAAGAAAGTTAAAGATGTCCACAATTCAAAACACAAGATAAAGGTTTCCCTTCCAAAATTTACAAATGGAAAATACAAAGCAAAGAAACAAAATCAAGTACAAAATCCATCAGGACAATCAGTAAGTCTTGTAGTCCTTTGTGCAGTATCAGACATAATCTGTGGTAAATTATGAGCTCCAAAGTTCTTGTGTGGCCCTGGATCACTTATAGTGACTGCATCTTCCAACCCTTCTCCTTTGGTCGAACTTTGTTTATCTTTGCAGGTTTCCTTAGGTGATTTATGTTTCTGCCTTCACCAAACTTCTGGGTTCTCCTTTATATATTTGACTTCATCCTTAGAATTTCAAACATTGCCCTCCCATGGGCCCAGAAAGACGTCTTCTGACCCCACAACTGTCACATTCTGTATGCAGCTAAAAATCTTTGCCATGTGGATGATGCCAAAGTGTGCTACCAGCTGGAGCAGTAGCCATGCTCTCCTCTCTCTTGGATGTGTCAAGTGCCTGGATCACTAAGCACTCTGAATCCAATTCTTAGGAACAAATTCTCTATGCTGCCACCATTCTGAAACATTGTACTTTACAGCTTTCTCCTCAGATCACACTCTTTTGCAATATTGATGCTGTTAAAGGTGTAGTCTTGGTGGTTCTTGTGATCTCTCAGGCCATTTCTTCTATTCCCTTTTTCCTTTTCATAATCAAGACATCTAGTGTACATTTGCGGTTCACAGACTTACTAGAGCTTCAATTCTCACCAAACAATTTTAAACGGTAGTTCTGGACTTTTTGCTCTTGATTCTCAACATGGATCTGGCTAAAATTTCCCAACAACAGCTATGGCATCACCTCAGCATTAGACTGCCTTGAAGTTTCTTCTACCAGATTAATTAGTCCACCAAGTTTAACCTAAATCTCAGTCAAAGTCTCTGGATATGAGCAAAATGCAGCCAACATTTTTTTCAAGCCATCACTCACATGGTCCAGTGTTCAACAGCCAGTGCAGTCTTTCTTCCAAACCAAAAACCCTCAAGTCTGGGAGTCTGTGATCATTATATGTAGGATTTCTATCAACCTTCTAGTCTCCTAATCTCTGACACAAATCTCCCATACAGAACAGCCTAGGGCCAGAACTATAGCTCAGTGGCATAAGCA
>NW_004524679.1:1658464-1660481 GCF_000260255.1 Octodon degus | reverse complement strand
AATTTCACGCTTTTCATTCCTTATGGCTTGAAATTGAGTTTGGTGTTTCCTCTTTTTGATGAAGTTAGCTAGTAGATAATTAATCTTTCAAAGAACCAACTTTTTGTTTCGTTAAACGTTTGAATTATTTCCTTCATCTCAATTGAATTAATTTTTGCTCTAATATTTGTAATTTCTTTTTATCTTTGGGCTTTGAGCTTGGTTTGCTCCTTCTTTTCTCATCATTTGAGTTACAAAATTAGGGTGTTTATCTGTACCCATTCTGTTTTCCTAACATGTTAGTTCACAGCTATAAATTTCCCTCTAAGAATTGTTTTCGTTGCATCCTATAAATTCCTATACGTTTTGTTTGAATTTTCTAATTGTACATATTGTTTAATTTCTTCTTTTATTTCATTTGTTACCCGTTCATTTCTGAGGATGGTGTTATTTCATATTCATGTACTTATTGGGTTTTCATAGTTACTTTTGTCATTTTTTTCCATAATATCTGTGGTCAGACATTATGCACGGGATATATTCCATTTTATTGTCTATATTTAAGGATGACCTATGGATTATTATGTGGTCTGTTTTAGAAAATTTCCCATGTGATGCTGAAAATATGGGTATTCAGCTGTGGTTGGGTGGAACACTCTGTATATGTCCACTAAGTCCATTAATTCAATGTTCTTATTCAGTTCTGCTACTTAGCTATTTTTTTTGTGTGTGTGTGCTTGACCTATCTTTTTGGGATAAGGGGATGTTAAGTTATCCTCTTAAGACTGTGGTATTGGATATTGGATTTTTCATGTCTATTTAGATTTGCCTTATATAGTTGGGTGCATACACATTTATGAGTGTTACCACTTCTTGGATTTTTCCCCTAATGAATATAGAGTGATCTTCTTTATTTCATTTGTTCATTCTTGATTTGAAGTTGAAACTCTGTGAAAAGGATTGCTACCACTGTTTTTTCTTAGTCACTGGGACATGTAGTATTATTTTCCATCCTTTGACTTTCAGCCTATGACTTTTTTATGAGTTAAGTGTGTTGATATGAGTGAGACCACCTGAGACTCGATGGATCCTCATGCAACCCAGAGCCCAGGCCAGAGGTGAAACCTTTCAGAAGAACTTCCTGCAAAGAGGATAGAGGCAAAACCCATCCAACTGATTCAGGACCGGAACATCTTGCCAGAATGGCACAGAAGGTTTACCTCCAAGGGCTGCAGCAGGAAGAACTGGAGCACAGCAGCCATACCCAAGCCACACCCACCTGGACAATTCTGAACTTCATAAATCCAGAACTGATGCTAAGGTAATAACTTTATCTAAGCTCTACACCAAAGGTCAGAAGGCAGCGGTATTCAAAATGACAAAGACAAGTAACAGAATGCAGTCTCAGACCCCGAGTAACCCAGAACAAATGGAGAAGACACTAGCACAGAAGAAATTGGAAATCACACACCTGAAATCTCTGAAATAAGAGCAAGGGAAGTAAAGAAACAATTGCACAAAGGTATAGAGGGAATCAGATCAGAAATACTTTTTGAAGTAAAAAAAGAAATGATAACTATAATCAAAGAAGTACTAAGTGCTTCTAAAGAAGGCACTGATAAAAAGAAGGAGAATATAAAAAAGATGGAATCCTTGAATAATCAATATAGGAAAGAAATCGAATGCATGAAGAAGATTCAAATTGATATACAAAAATTAAAACCTCAATGAACAGATGGCAAAACCTTTTGAATGAAAATGAAAATAGACTTTCAGACCTTAAAGACCCCATTGCATCTAGTGAAAAATTAAGAAAAGATCTCTTAAAAACAACGAGGATGCAGGAAAAAATAATTCAACATCTACAAGACGATGCAAAGATGGACAATGTGAGACTAATAGACATCAATGAGAAAGGTGTCAATACACAGGATATAAAAAGAATATGGTCAGAAATAATAGCGGAAACCTTCCCAATATGGGGAAACAATCTGACATTCAGGCAACTGAACTCCAAATAACATCAACCCAATTAGAA
>NW_004524679.1:1654379-1658178 GCF_000260255.1 Octodon degus | reverse complement strand
AATAAATAAATAAATAAATAAATAAATAAATAAAACCCAGCCTAATGAATTTCAGCTAAACTTTTTTAGCCAACATCTCTAAACCATTCTAGTCTCTCTCACAGGGGATTTCCAAAGGCTTTCAAGCCACATGATCATATATAGTCATGACAATAACTCCATTTTTCTGGTACTTAATTCTTTTAGTCACCCTTTTCTTTTTACGTAGACAAAATACTCAATACCATGTTATGTAGCTCATGTTTTGTGAAGGCTTCACTCCATAATCATCTGCCACCCATGCAGGGTGACATGGCTGATGGTCAACATTTCATAAAAGTAGAACAAAAGAAAAGTCACAATTCCAAAGGTCCACATCTATATTGTTGGCATACCTATTCCTTTCCTGATGTACAGTGGAACAAAACTCTATTTACCCAACCTGTCACTCTTCTGTCTAAAACAAGGCATTCTATCTTTGTAGCAATTAGTATTCCATCCTCTTACCCCTTCTTCCAGGTAAGAACTTGCAGCCTGTAAGGACATCAAATCTTACATGTGTTCCTCTACTTTCCCAATACCCACTCCCATTCTTACTAAAGTGAGAAGCCACCATCACCTTCCCTTCAGGACAGTCTGCTTCTCTGCCCCTTTCAGCTCCACAATCACATTTCCTGATTTCCATCACGATCTTCTGAGAAAAAAAGGTGAATGCTGGATACACACACAGTTAGAATTAATTCTTAAGACTCTTTCTCTCAGTTTGGTCTGAAGACTCTTTCTGAACTGGTCATCAACCATCCACCTCTGCTTATGGAGCTCCAACCTGAGGAAAATACCACCTATGTCAAAGCCCATGCAATAAGCAGCTCAACTAGAAATTCGTCCATACATCCAAAGACTTCAGGACAGGAGAACTTATAGACTGTCAATCACCCTGGTATATGCCTCTCCTCCCTATAAAGAAACCCAATAGGGAATATCATCTATTTCAGGATCTCTTAGCATTCAGGGCTACCATCATTGTCCTCTATACTGCAGTCTCAAACTACTATACTCTTTAATCTTTTGCAACCACCATCCTGCTGGTAAACTCCTGTTATGGTTTGTGTCTAGGTGTCTCCCCATAGCCTCATGCAGTCTTAGAGCAGCCTCTGGAGTTTATGATTGATTACTGTGGGTGTGGATGCTGCACCTGCACTGGGGCAGGTGATTTGCATTACAATGTAAGGTGGGAAGAGAGGCTAGCTGCTTGAGCTGCTGCTACCTCTCACTTGTGCTCTTGCTCTTTGTTGCCACCATGAAAGGTTACCTTCTATTTTGTGCTGCTCTGCCTTGGATCCAGCTGAGTATGGACTGAAACCTCCAGCAACTGTGAGCTAAGTAAACCTTTCCATCCTTCATTTTGGGTGTCAGGTATTTGTCCCAGCAATGAGAGAAGTGTAACTAAGACAACTCTTGAATTAAAGAATGCCTTCTTATGCCTTTGGTTAGCATCTATCACCTAAACCTTCTTTACCTATGAATGGAAAAATATCACTTCTGGACTCAAATCAAATTCCTCAGAAATTAAAAAAACATATTCAATTCAACAACCCTCTTTGGGCATGCTCTCATAGAAGTTGATCTTAGTAGGTTTCTCAGCATGAACTGTCACTGCACCTTCCTCCAAGACAGTGATGATCTTCTGGCTACTATCACCCAAGCTGCCTGCTGGAAAGTTACAAAGGTTTTGCTGCAACACCTGACTGGAACAGGCTACAAGATATCTTTTAGAAGGCACACATTTCAAAACAACAGTTAAGTATATAGACTTGAGTTAAAACAGGAATACCATGACCTTGCACCGAAAACAAATGAGGTAATCCACTCCACCCAGATCCTGACCAAAAATTAAACTGCAAATTTCTAACAACTGCTGACTTATGGATCCTTGGGTACACATACAAAAAATAAAACAAGAAAAGAAAAACAAACAAAAAACAAGCCCTTATACAATGATTTACTAGAAAAGTTTCTGACCCTTTGACTGGAATTCAGAACAAGAAAAAGCCTTTAATGTCATTACAAAGAACCTTTTACACTCCTTGACTTGGTTTACGAAGCCTCCCCATAGCTCCAGCATTTCTTTTTTGTATATTTAGTACAGAGTCTACAGGGTTTCACTATACAGATTGGATGCATAATGATACTCCTTTATTCCGTCTCCCAAGCGCTGGGATTCGGGTGCGCACTATCACTCACAGTCTCAATCTCTATCTCTGCGCACCCTGGGATTGGGACCAGCATGGCACACTAGGGATTGAACCCAAGTCCCAGTATCTGCCTTAAACAAGCATTTTAGTTGGGTGAGATATCTGGCTGGCCCAATCCCAGACTTTCAAGTTGTTACTAGTCCATTCAACTTTTTCATTAATAAATGATGATATGTGGTATCAAAGATGCCTACACAAATTGTCAGCCCCTTGGAATGCTCATTGGCCTACTTTCCAAAACACTTGGATCTGGTCACTAAGTGCTGACCTTCTTGCTTCGGTCCTTTAGTAACCACTGTCCTCAGGATCAAGGAAAATAACAAGCACACCTTCAACCAAGACCTAATTATTTGTATGCCACATGCTGTATTGAACATCCTGAATTTCCTTGGGTATCACTAGCTCTCCAAAAACAGTGAAGTCCTATGTGAAAATCCTCTCATGATAATTGTGTCAATATAACCACTCAGTTCTGCTATATACTTGTCAACCAAGCTGGCCCCTCCAGAGCATGACTAACTGGGCCTAACAGATGAATTGCTTGAGTATAAGTCAGACTTAGAGATGGACACCCTGAAAGAGGCTGAGTACAACCTAGTTACAGACAGAAAAACCTCTGTAAATAATGGAATCTGACAGGCTGAATGTGTTGTGGTCACCCTGAATGAAATTATTTTCATTGAAGTTCTCCAACAAGAATTAGCTGAGGTGTGAGCTGAACTATGTGATCTCATAAAAGTCCTCAGATGGTCTGAAAACCAAAAGGTTAACATCTACATACTCTAGATATGCCTTTACCACAGCTCATGTACACTGGATGATATATGTACAGGATTACTTAGAGCAGAATGAAAAAAATCATTAAAAACAAAGAAGAAATTTTGCTACTTCTTAATGCTGTATGGAAACCCACCACAGTGGCAATCATCCACTGCCATGAACATCAAAAGGCCAACAATATCATCTCCTTAGAAAACATTAAAGCTATGTAGCTATTTATTCTTATTTTTAAATTTTTTTTATTTTTTATTCATATCCTGAGGGGACTTAAAGATTAACATATTAATACTTGATGGAAAATACCTGTTCCTCCTTATGCCTAGGATGTTTGATATTCAGACAGATAGTGAGGTTAAGCTCAGCTATCTATGTTGTAGGTTAATAATAAACTTCTCTTCTGGAGGGTTAACAACCTAATTTTGCACACCAAAAATTAGAGAAAAGAAGGGTTGCAAGGACAGCCCACATTTTGTCCCTAGTCTTTCATGGTCAGTGAAGACTCAGGACATAGGAGAAACTGTACTATAACAACATGTAACTCAGTGGTGTCCCAAATTTTCTGATCAAGGAGATTATGGAGCCAAAGAGAAAAGTGATCTATGATGTAGAGTGTGCCTAAGGAGAGTCACATGGAGAGAAAACATTCTCTGAGGCTTTCACTGAGAGCAAATTGGTCAAGCAATGGCTGTGACTCATCCTCATGGCTGACACAGACAAAGGAACTACAAAGTGCAGTAAAGGCTTTCAGGATAAGTCCTGAGGGGATTTGACAGACCTTATCAGAC
>NW_004524679.1:1651849-1654279 GCF_000260255.1 Octodon degus | reverse complement strand
TAGTCTGGCTGGAATTTGTTTTCATAGAGTTCTTGAAGTACTCTGCTCCATGCTCTTCTTGACTTCTTGGATTTTGAAGAGAAGTCTGCCATTATTCTGATAGGATTTCCTTTAAATATGACCTGTTTCTTTTTTCTAGTGGCTTTTACTATATTGTTTTTGTGCTGGATTTCTGGAATCTTCACTGTTGCATGTCTGGTTTTGTTTTTAATTGGGTTGGTGTTATTTGAAGTTCTGTAAACTTCGGTTATCTGAATGTCAGATTGTTTCCTCAAAGTTTAGAAGATTTTTGCTATTACTTCTGCCCCTATTATTTTAAAATAATTTTTATTGAGTCTTCTATTCTCATTTATGTGTATTAGCCTTATGTTGTTCAACTTTGCATCGTCTTGCAGATGATGGATTATTTTTTACTCCTTCCTAGTTGTTTTTTTTTTCTTACCTTTTCACTAGCTGCGATGATGTCTTCAAGATATGAAACTCTATCTCCCCTTTCACTCAAACAGTTTTTCAAGCTTGTGATTGAGATTTTAAGTTCCTCTATATCTCTATGACTGTGCTTCATGTGATTGTTTCTTCCCTATTTTGGTCATTCCAGCCTTCCATCGTTTTTCTATATTCCTCTAACTTATTTATCAGTATCTTTTTTAGACGCAGTTAATTCTTTCATTATAGCTATCCTTTTTTTATTTACTTCACAGGTCATTTCTGATCTGATTTCCTCTGTATGTTTCTGCAGTTGATTCTTTATTTTAGATGCTATTAATTCAGAGATATCTTTTCTTATTTCAGATGTTATTTCTGATTTGATTACCTCTATATCTTTCTGCAATTATTTCTTTACTTCAGGCTCTATTAATTCAGGCATTTCGTCTGTGTGATTACCAATTTCTTCTGTGCTAATGTCTCTTGCATTCGTTCTAGGCAGGCTCGCAGCCAGAGATTTTCCTCCTTCTCTTTGTCATTTTGTATAGCACTGGCCTCTGACCTTTGGTGTAGTTCTTTCGTGAAGTTTTAACCTTAGAAACTCCAGAAATTCTTACCCAAGAGATTATATAGTTAAGCTAGTTTTAGTTTTGTATTTACAGAACTTCTATTAGTGACACTAATAATGGGTAATGATATTTAGCAGTTGACAAATTTTTGTATCTAATGGTTTTCTCTTTTAAACAGTAAGATCAAACATTATGTCTGTGGAGCTAAGCAAATATTAAATTTGGAATTTTTATTTAAGTTAGCTGTCCTAAATTCTGTAAAATCGAATCCTCTTTATATACCTGGGGTCTTCCAGGGTGACTCGTTCACCCCGTTTTCTTTTTTTTTTCTTTTTTTTTACTTTATTTATTTATTTTTTATTTTTCAACAAAGAATACACTGCATATATTCTTCTTAGTGGTTAATTGCTGTACAAGATGTGGACTTGTGATCCTATTTACAAACACCATTAGAACGAAGTTGACCCCGTTTTCTGATGCTCCCTTTGTAGATCAAGAGTAAAACAGACAGGCTACTCTCATAGTTCTGAATCCACCAAAGTATCTCACCTTACTGGATTGGATCTCCCAACTTTCAATTTGTCCAGATTTGCCTGACTTTGGTTTGGCTGCTGTGCTGTTTCTTTCTGCTGCATCTAGTAGAAGTGAACATGCTGTGCCACACTTGCAACATGTTCAGCTCCTAGATTAGCTGGGTGGGTCTGCTTCCTAGCATCTCTGCATGGATTTCTGCTGCAAGGTTCCACAGATGACATGGGTCCTGGCTCGAGAGGGGTCTTGGGCGCAGCGAGCATGAGCAGTCTGGTGTACCCACAACATCTGAACCATTTTAACACAGACCTTTTTTTCTCATTGAATCAATAATATATATATATATATATATATATATATATATATATATATAATGCAAAATGATTATTTATTATATTCCCCTTTTTTGTTTCATTTTGTCAGAGATGAATGTTCCATTGCTGTTAGAGAAGCTGTATTTGGAGAAGTGTTTAAAGGACCTTTTCATACTCGATGAGAGTCTAAAGATTGTAGGTACTTTAATACAGCAAAGGAACCCAATATTGTCCAATAGTCCACAATAGCAGTGGGTGATCAGTAGAATTGTCATTTGTTGACTTGAGCCTTTTATAGATCAGTATATTAACATTGCATGACCTTGTGTTTATACTTTTCTGCTGGATGGCTAAGACCAAGTTAAAGAAAGCCCTATGTGTCTAAGGCATTTGATATTCAGACAGATAGCAATGTTAAGCTCAACTTACCATCAGGTATTAACAGGGCAACCCCTGTAACAGGGTAACAAAATTGTTAAGCTTCTCTTTTGGATTTTAACAACTAAAGTTTTGCCGACCAAAAATTAGAGAAAAAGAAGGGCTACAAGAATAGTCAATATTTTGTTCCTAGCCCGTCAAGGTTAGTGAGG
>NW_004524679.1:1632114-1651189 GCF_000260255.1 Octodon degus | reverse complement strand
ATAATGGGTAAGATGCTAATAAATCCTGATAATCTTAATAATGGAATGGAACTCTTGCACCCTTGGTTTTAAGGAAGATTTTCTTTATTCCTTAATTTATTGCACTTCTGCACAGATGAGGACCAGGCTCTTTAGTGTTCCAATATGATCACCCGAGGGGTGCCTATTCAAAGTTGAAAGGAATTATATGCTCCGTTGTCAGTCTTAAAGAAAATGACACTAATTTTCTTCTATACAGATATATGGCCTTAGTACCTCCTGGAGGATCAAAAAGGAAAGTGGCTTGAAGTGATTTCCTCTTATTTAAAATGTACTTCAGTTAAGAATATTTTGCTAGAGAACAGAATATGGATGAGGTGTCTTATGTACAACTTTCTTTACATTGCAGGATAAAGCCTAGAAGGTTTGTCAGTTTTCCCTTAATCTTCATTGTTGGTGGTATTAAGACCTACTCCCATGGACCGACCATATGAACAAGAATGTGAATGCACATGAGATTAAGAAGATTATTTCCCAAAGTATAGAGATTCTTTTCTACTACACTCTGATTCAGGTGCCTCAACCTTGCTAAAGAAAATATTTCCCTTTATTCTAACTTAAGTGGGGAGGAAGAATGATCTTATTTTGTACTTACTCAAAATTGAGAGAAATCAAGTAAGACCTGAAAAGAATCACAGATGACCCAAAAGGTGCCTTATCTAATGTTGGAAATGGTCCCTATGCATATAATAAGGCCACTGTCCATATTCAGTGGACCCACAGTTTTGGGTCCCTTACTCTCTGGTGTGGCTTTTAATCACTTCTGCACTTTATCCAAATAAATCTATTTTCAGTGTGCACTATGAATCCTGACTCCATTTCCTTTTCTGATGTTGGAGAGAGAATTAATCCCAGGAATGTTTAGGGGTGGGCTGACAGTGTCAGAACCACTGAATTAAACACCATTAACCTTGTTTGGGGATGTTAGACTGTCTGGGCACATTTCCTACCTAAAATTTGTGCTTTGGGTGTGGTTACCTGCAGACCTTTGTCCCAGTCTAAGACCCAACCAACACAATTTGGGACCTGGGTGTGTAAAAATACTTGTCTGATACCAGGCTTTCTTGTCAATTACCTACCATTCCTAATACCATTGCTGCCAGGTAAAACACTCATTCATCTCCATGTATTCCCTATAGATATGTTTCTGCTGGAATAGTGCCAGGGTTCCCAGTCTCACCCAACCCCCTCTATTCTTTGCTGCTCAGATCCCACTGAAATCTCTGAATTTCAACCCATGGGTCTCAGAATTGACAGGCCTTCTTTTGCTATGACAGACATAGTAGAGGCAGGTAGGACTTCCCAGTGAGTTGGATATTTCCACTGTCTTTGGAAACAATAGGAAAAGTCCACACTCGACAGACTATTCAGTCATTCTCTCTCCTGCATTTCTTCAGCTATATGAAATATTGGTCCTTCTCCAAGTTTGTGGCATTTTGCCTCTTTTTCTTTCCATTTGGCTCAGGAATGTGACTTATCTTGTTAATGGGGTGGTATGTGATGTATAAAATGTAAACAAAGAAACATTTTTTCTTGGTGATTGGAAGGATGATGGTGGCAATAACAGCCCTTTTCCATGTTTCTATCTCTCCTTTTCTCCCATTGCCATTTGATGTTTCCGGGTAGTCTCATGCAGTTAATTCTCATATTAGGTTTCCACTCTCAGATTTGAAGGGGAAAAAAAAGATTTGAAGGGCATTAGATAAACAGTCAAATCCAGTTGTCTGGGTTTTGCAGTGCAAGCTCTTTCTCTTAGGATATTTGAAACTACTAAAGTAACTAATGTTGTATTGGTAAAGTATGTGGTGGCATGGAAGAGGGGAAACAACCTGCGTCTGGGACATTTCTTTTTTTAACATTTCTGTTTTCAACTATACAAGTATTTGCTTTGATCTAGATTTATCCTTTAGAATTTTTTTTTCTGTTTTTGGGTGTGATTTCCTCCATTTCAGTGTTGTATTATTTGGTGACACTTTACTGACTATACACGATGAACGTTATTTTCTAGCCAGCCATCCTTTCTCAGGTACTCTTTAAATAACCAAGAAATACTGGACAGTCGCCATTATACTGGTAGTGAAATTCCAGGTGTTCCTTAGAATCTACAATGAAAAATCTTTGAAATTAGAAAGCATTAGTATCACGTGGTACTTGATTTTATTTCTCTTTTCTGAAAAAAAAAGTCATCTTTTAATTAAGCGGGATAAAAATGTTTGCAGAGTAAGCTCTGTTGCCCTTCATAAATGAGAGTACATGGTCTTATCAAAATGTGTAGAAATGGTTGTGTTCATCTTTGTCCTGAGCTACAGGCAAAATATTTTATTATATATACTTGTGAACATAATAATTGTATTCATATTAGCTAAGACATGTGTATACACACATTTTTATCAGATTTTACTCCCTATTTCACCCTTTTATCCTCCCCAGTTCCTTTTTCTAAACTTACTACTCCCATCTTAACAGTTTCTAACTCCATTTTCCCACCATTTACTTTTATTTTGATATTTAAATTATTTAAATTGATACTCATTTTTTTTCGATGCCAGGGATCACACTAAAGGCCTTACACTTCCCAGGCAGGCACTTATACTGCTGAGCTATATCCCCAACCTGAAGCTCACATATTAGAAAACTCAAGCAATGTATAATGTTCTGTGTCTTGTTCTTTCTCTTAGCATTATGGTATCAAGATCTATCCACTTTTTACAAGTGTCTCCAGCTTTCTTTATGACTAAGTAGTTCTCCACTGCGTAATGTACCATATTGTTACATTAATCTGTTGGTGCACAGACTCATAGACTATTTTTATTGAACAGGTATTGTGAACTATACAGCTATAAACATGGCTAAGAGGTAGGATACATGAAATGAAAACAAGGTAAAAAAGAGAAAAGTAAATTGAGGTTGCAAAATTTTAGTTAATTGCAACTTCAATAAGCAATGCTACT
The DNA here is from genome assembly GCF_000260255.1 of Octodon degus. Taxonomy (NCBI): domain Eukaryota; kingdom Metazoa; phylum Chordata; class Mammalia; order Rodentia; family Octodontidae; genus Octodon; species Octodon degus. The sequence continues at coordinate 1,648,199 of NW_004524679.1, read as the reverse complement.
CAAGCCTTTTTTTTCTTCCAGAAAGCTCACCTCTGCCTAAAAAAATCATAAATTTCTTAAAGGTAGCAAACTTATAAATGTGAGCACTGAACTTATTAACCTGTAGATTTTCCTTCCTCCATACCCAAAGAAGCAGCAATATTTGTAAGCAGCATATTTCAAATTCAAACACAAATATATGGTTTATATTGTGAGGCAGTGAGAGCACAAATACTGTATTATGCATCTGCAATACACCCTTTAAAAATATCCAGCTCTGGATCATAATATGCATCATAACTATAAATGCCCACACTATAATTCAGAGTATACCGTAAGATCTCTGTTCAATAAATCCTTCTCTTGTCTCTTACTGGTACATACTGAAAGTTATTTTATGATAATGAAAGTCAGTGTCTATGTTTTCAGCTTCTAATAAAATCAGAGCCTGTTTAGTGACATACATATTTTAAACATATAACACATATATAACTTTAATGACTTTTTCATACTATAATACATGCACTTCCAAATTTATGAACCAGAGTTGTGAAGCCACTTTTATGGTGAAATTGCCTATTTTGTTATGAAACATATTTTCCTCTGCACCTTGTTGATTTAATTTATAATCTTTGGTAATTGAGATAAAATATGGCTTCAAGCTCCCTTAGTTTATGAAATGGCCAAAGTAGTCAATATGTGTAGTCAGTATTTAATCATTGTAGTGATTTATAGAAAAGCAAATTCACAATTATCTGCACAAGTGGTAATCAAAGAATGACAATATATTTTCACAAATAGTGTTTCAATTATTTCTAGATTTTGAAATAATACCATTATTGTAAAACTATTAACATAGGTTTCTGTCTTTTAAGTGTTGCATAGTGAATGGGTAGTCATTTCCATCATTATTTATTTGATACATATAGGAGTTAGATATGTCAGATTTCAAAATTCTATATTACACTTAAAAGAATGTTTTAAAATTATTCAAGCATAAACAATATACCTTTCATACAAATTTTCCAAATACCAATCTTTCTTTCCTTTTCTTTTTGAAAAATACAAAGAAAAATGGAGATGAACATGGAATGAGATCAAAGGCCTCATACTGCTAAAAAGGAAAAAGAGTCTTTTCATTGACTTATCAGATGCTGGAAAATACAAGAAACAGTACCTGAATGAGGTTCTCCAGCCTGGGAGAGAGATATATAAATTTCTACAAACTACTCCTAGGGCCTGACCTGTATCACAGGCTAGCTTGGAAAAATATGTTACTGGGATCTGTTTTGCTAATCTCATTTTAGAGATAATTTCTATATTTTATGTCTCAAACAAATGATCAAATGACAGAAACATAAATGGTGGAAAAGTTTAATATTTATTAAAAGTACGAAAATATAAGAAAGGTAGAGGAAAAAACAGGTTATTCAGAATGAGTTTGGACTGAATAAAAAGGCAGAGAAAAACCAAAAATAAATATGTACACTACAGCCTAAGGCAAGCTTTCATGAAAAACATGATAGCAAGTATAATTGATTTTTTCAATTTTTATACACTTTAATGAGAAAAATAGCATATAAACAATTTCACAAAAGGTTAGTAGAAGAGTTATAATAATTAATTCATTTCATATTGTTGTCTTCATAGTAGTTATTCAATGGACAAGATGTGGACATATCTTGTCTAAGCAATATTAGTATAAACATTTCTTCTCATTGGAATAATAGAATGTAGCTGTGTACCTATCCTAACTGCGTTGTGCATACCTATATTTTTTTCACTACAAAGTCATCCTTTATTGATATCCCCTTTTTCAGTAATGGGTGTTCTGTTTTTGTTAGAGAAATTGTATTTAGAAAAGACTTTAAAGGACCTTTTCATAGTTGAAGTCAGTTCAAATATTGCAGGTGCTTGAATTCAGCAAAATAATCTAATATATTCCAACAGTCAATAATAGTAGTGGTCTATCAGCAGAACTGGCAATTGTCCAAAGTTGCTGACTTGAGCCTTTTACAGCTCAACATATTGCTATGGCATTCTTTTTATAACTTGTTGTTATACTTTTCTGCTGGATGGTTAAGACCAAGTCAAATCAAGACATATACAACTAACCATGTAGCTTTTGTATCTGACAAGGTCAGTCAAATCCCCTCAGGATTTACCATGGAACCATGTATAGCACCTTGTAGATCTTCTGTCAGTGTCAGCCATCTGGATGAGTCACGGCCATTGCTTGATCAATTTGCACTCTCTGAAAGCTTGAGAGTTATTTCTCTCTAGGTGACTCTCCTTAGGCACACTATGAATCATCAATCATTTTCCTCTGGGGCCTCATAATCTCCTTGATCAGAAAATTTGGGACACCACTGAGTAACAAGCTGTCACATCACAGATTCTGTTATGTCCTGAGTCCTCACTGACATTGAAGGTCTAGGGACATAATATTGGCTATCCTTGTGGCCCTTCTTTTTCTCTAACTTTTGATCTGAAAACTTTAGTTGTTAAACATCTAGGAGAGAATCTTAATGATTTTATTACCCTGTAATAGTGGCAGTTGAGCTTAACATTATCTGTCTGCATATCAAACTCATTAATCATAACATGAAGCTGCTATTTTCCAACAACCATGGATAATCTAAAATTCAAACACATATAAAATGTAAAAAAAAAACACATTACACATTTTTACACTGAAATTTAGAAATCAAACCATATTCAACATTGTAGCAGGACAATCATACGACTTTTTTTCTTGTCTTTTGTTTTATTACCTTTTTTTTTACAAACATTTACTTTAAGGAGAGTATGGCAATAATTGATATGGTATTAGAAGCAGTATGCATTTAGAAAACCAAAACTTTAGATATTTCAAGCATGATTTCAGTGTTACACAATTCTATCCTCAGTTAAGTTGCTTAGTTCACAGATTTCAGCATATATAGTTAGTCAGGGTTGTAATTAACTGCTATTTTCAAAAACCTGATGGAGATTCTTAGGACCATTGCTTTAACCATCTTGTTTATATAAATGTTTGGCTTTGCCACTGCCATACTTCCTAATTTTTCTCCTTTCTCTCTCTTCATTGTTTAATCCTTAAGTTCTCCTTTTCCACTTAACTATGTTATACATTTCAATTTTTATTTCTTCTTTTGAGTTCTCACCTTAGGGATGCAATATGATACTTACACATATGGATCTGATTTATTTCACTTATGAGTATATCTTCAAGTGGCATGCTTATATATGAAAGCTTCGAGTTTATTTTTCTTCATAGCTGAGCAATACTCTATTGTATAAAAACACCATATCTTTTTTGTCCATTCCTCATATGACGGGCATGTTGGTTGTTTCCAAGATTTGGCTATCACAAATATTGCTGTTGTAAACATAGGCACACATATAACACTATTATATGATGTTTTCAGTTCTTTGGGGAAATTTTACAGTAGGAGAATAGCTGGATTGCATGGGCTTTCCAGTCCTAGCTTTGTGAGGAGTCTCCATACTGATTTCCATAATGGTTATACCAGGGTATATTCCCAACTGCAGTTGAGAAGTCAAGTATAATTGTTCACTTTCCATTTTTTTGTATTTCCCACACTGGCATCATGTCTAGGCTATATTACTAAAAACTTTCTGTAGTTGTTGAGAAGTTCGCATACAAGGCTCTAGGAATTATTCTGTGTCGGTGTTTGAAGATATTGCCATACTTATTTTCTCAGTTAATTTTAGCTACAGCTTTTCTGTCACAAGACAACAATATCTTGACATTTCTTTTTCATTTCACTCAAGTGTTATTGCATTTTTACTTTCAAGTATCTGTACTTCATAAAATAATTCTTTTCTATTTTCCTCAGTTCATCTTGTCAAAGAAGTTCAAGTAGTAATTAACTTACAGAACTATGGAATATGAACACTCACTCTTGCTTATTTTTAAGATAGTAAAACTGTATGTTACTTAAAAATAAGCTTATAGACATCGGATTACATTAAGATATCAAAATGTATTTAAAATAAATTAATCTTTAATGCTATAGTGTAGGAGTAATGAAAACCCTAGTGACATTTGAAAGGAAACAATGAGTCCATCAATGTCTAACTTCTGACTAATTTCATTTACTTGTGTTTGAAATGCTACCAGAAATACTTTATCTTTTAGTTTAAGAGTATGGTATTTTTGTTCAAGTGTTAGTCACCAATTTCTCAAATTTTGAGTTAATACTCAAAGCTAAACAACTTCCTAAATATCCCAAGACACAGAATCTATGCTACAATATTAAAATATCAAAATGGGAGAAAAGAAGTAGCCTCTTGAGTACAATTAATCTGTCTACTAAGAACTGGCCCAAATTGTAGTTTAGTGCTGTCTATAACTCAGAGGCCAATTTTAATTGCCGTGAAATATTGTGCTTTGAAATTATGAACATTGGCTTAAAAAGTAAGTAAAATCAGCATATTTACTATGAATTTGGAAAAGCACCAGAATCATGAAAACCAAAGCAATGCTTCTAGAATTAGAGATCCACAATAAAACTTCAGAATTTCTTATGCTTCCTTAAACATTTCATGTGGAATAGCCATAGTAAAGTTCTTGATATTTATTTTACAAACCAAATGTAGTTTATTTCTATTCACTTCAGAGTTACTGTATGATAATGTAGAGCAATAAGCATAAAAATTAAGAAAATTTTCACAGTGCTCTTTAGAGAAAATGACGTAATTACCAGCAGAAAGTTGCAGCACCTGACCAACTTGGCAGAATTCATTCACTGCATTTATTTAACTTAGTGATGCAGTGTTACTTTTAAGAGTTCATCAATTTCATACCAATTCATATTATTTTAATATCTTTTAAAGTTTTCTATGGAATTGTCAATGTTCTTCAAAGTAGCAGCTTATCAAATGTTCCATTTGTCAGAAGCTGAAAGATAGATGAAATTTTAAATTTCCTCTCAATATATTTGATATTCATAAAAAGCCTAATTTTTATAGTGACAGGCTAAACTTAAGTGTCATTTTGTAGTTTTCAATTTGTGGTAATCTATAATGAATTATGTACAATGTAATTTTATGCCTGTAAGGAAAATTTCATGATCAGAATGTCTTCTCCAATATATCAAATAAAACTCAATCTTAATATAAGAAAAAAAAATTTCTCAAATCTGTGTAACATTAAAATATATGAAGGCACAGAGTCACTTTGACTTCACACAGAGAAAGAAATGATTTTTTTGCAGGTACCTTAGACTAATAAATGTTTTAAATTTTCTTTTTTATTAATGTTATTTAGAAACAAAAAGCAATGAGACGTTTTAAAAACCAATTAAGAAGATAGATTTTTTTTCTTTTTTAAGGGAGAAAAGCTTATTTGGCTCACAGTTGGTAGCTGTTTCTGTTCATAGTTGGCTGGTTCCAAGACAAGGTGGCATGTTAGAGCAGCATGACAGAGAATAAGTGATTCATTGCAAAGTAGGGCAGAAAAAAGGCAGTAAGAAGCAAAAAACAAGTAGGTAAGTAGCAATGCAGCTTCTTTCTGTCCCTTTGTATTGTATCTAGGCTAGAGTGGGACACACTCACAATGAGAATGATGTGAAAACAATCAATAGGCTAATTTAGTAATTACATACTCTTAATCTCAGCAGCACACACTCTGGATCTAGTCACCACTGTAAAAGCCCCACCTATGATAGCATGAGAATTTCAGGTGACATCTAGATATAAACCATGACAGTGAGGATATGCACATTTTTTAAAAAACTCAGTTTTATCAATATGTTAACTATATTCATTTTTTTTCTACAGAGTTAATGGATTCCATGTGAAACCCAAAAGTACTTTCGTGAAATATGCAAGTTTTCCTACACTTTACAACAAATAGCAATGAGACAGTTTCAAATCCAATTAGTAGGAGAGTTTCAATGACTAATACATTGCATATTGTTGTCTTAGTGGTTATTCATTGTACAAGACATGGTATTCTGTTTACAAGCATTATTAGAACAAATCTTTCTATTCATTGAATTAAGAGAATGTAGCTGTATATCCATCCTATTTTGAGTATACAGATACAAATTTGTCGTTCATTTTTATCCCCCTTTTTTTAGTTTTGTCATTTAAATATTATAGGTGTGTAAATTCAGCAAAATATTCCAAAATAGTCCAGCAGTCCATTATAGTAGTGGGTTTTCTGTAAGATGGGCAATGTCAGAAGTTGTTGGCTTGAGCCTTCTACAGCTCAGCATATTATTATGGCTTTACTTTTCATACCTTGTTATTATACTTTTCTGCTGGAAGGTTAATACAATGACAAAGCAATACCTGTATAACAAGAAATGTAACTTTTGTATCTAACAAGGTCAAAGACAGTTTCAAAAATTAATATGTTGCATATTGTTGTCTTTACAGTGGTTATTCGTAGTACAAGATGCAAACATCTTATCCTGTCCAAATAATATTGGTACAAATCTTTCTTCTCATTGAGTTAAGAGAATGCAGCTGTATATCTATACTAACTATTTTATGTATACAGATACAAAATGGTCCTTCATTTGTATACCCTTTTTTTGTTTAGTTTTGTCAGAGATGGGTATTCCATAGCCATTTGAATATAGCATGGTGTGTGAATTTAGCAAAATACTCCAATATAATCCAGTAGTCCATAATAATAGTGGGTTATCTGTAGGACTGGCAATGCAGACAAACTCTACGTCATCAATCACTTTCCTCCATGGCTCCATAATCTCCTTGATCAGAAAATTTGGGACATCACTGAGTTACAAGATTTTGCAGTACAGGTTCTCTTATGTCCTGAGTCCTCACTGACCTTGAAAGGCTAGGGCCCAAATGTTGACAGTCCTTGTAGTGCTTATTTTTCTCTGATTTTTGGTCTACAAACCTAAGTTTTTAACCCTCCAGAAGTAGCTTAATGATATTATTACCCTTGAATATAGGTAGTTGAGCTTAACCTCACTATCTGTCTGAATATCAAATGTCTTAGACATGGAAAAGGTATTTTCCATCAAGTATTGATATATTAAACTTTAAATTTCCACAGAATATGAATACAGAAAATAAAAAAAAATAAATAAATATTTTTTAAGAGGACCTGCCCCTTAGCTCAGCTCTCTAAGTGACTGCTTCAACAAAGTAGTCAGGCTTAGGTTGCTGTGGTTCGATCCCCACAAATCAAGCCAGCCAAACCTGCCCTGAAGGCATTTGGAGCAAAATATACATATATTTTTTAAAAATTAGTCTGTCAGGTTTGTTGATGGTAGTTTGATAGGGATTGTATTAAATCCATACAAAATTTCGGGAAGAAAAGATTAATGAGTCTAAGCACTGAATCAATATGACCTCAGTGTGTAATGAGGCTGAAGTTAAAGAAAAATAAATATGTTTTTATACTTACCACTGTATGGTTCTTGCCTTTTGAGCATCAGAGACATACCATTCCATGGTACAGTTTAGGATTTCTTGTATTTAGGCAGATAGTTACATAGAAATACTATAGGCAGTCAGATAGGTCTAGGCTCCTGAAAGAGGCAGTGCCAAAGATAAAAACATATTACATCTTTGGGTGGAAACACATTCACTGAAGTCTAGGCCTCAAGGCAATATTGTACGGATTATACCTACATACTTCCCTGAGGGAAAATCAATAATGACTTATATTCAAAACAGACATCAGTCACTTGAGTGTGGGAATAGGAGCTCTTTTTCACACATCAATTCCAGGATAGTTCCTTTTCTTTTCATACACAGTTGCTGTGTCACTGCCTCATTGGATCAATAACACCTAAGCAACAATACTTGTAACACAATTGCGGCCTGCCAAATAGCTCAGCAGATTTAAGCACCGGCAAGCAGATGCAGGGGCTGGGGGTACAATGCAGGCCCCATCACCAGGGTACACTGAGACAGTGTATTTTCTGTATTCACATTCTGTGGAAATTTAAAGTTTAATATATCAATACTTGATGGAAAATACCTGTTCCATGTCTAAGACATTTGATATTCAGACAGATAGTGAGTTGTAACTGGTATTGCATCATAGAGTGACACTGGGGTCAAGGGCACTAGGATTAAGTGTGTGAATGCCATTTGCCATGAGTAGCCTGAATAAGATAATAGGAAGCTGAAAGATGTTAAGTTCCCTTGTTTATTTTGTTACCATGTTAATGCCATGAACTTTTTTCTTCTGTGAAGCCACTCTGCCTATACGCCAGACAATTATGGACTGAATCCTCTACAAACAATAAGGTAAATAAATCTTTCCTCCTTTAACATGTGGGTGTTGGATATTTTGTCTTAGCAATGGAAAAGTAACTAGGACAAATGTTTATGTAATTAACATGAGTTGTCTAAATTTTAATGAAATGCTCATTTAAAAAATTGCCAGTGATATCATTCAAGTTTAGTGTTGATTTCTATAAAACTAATTAAATTTATGCTCTGCAGTTTGGTAAGAAAATACAGGCTTAGTAAAATTTTGCATTCTTATTATGATTTATAAGACATTGCAAAAGTCAGGGACAATGGTAACAATAACTTTCAAATATCTTAAAGAATGTGATATTCTGTTACAGCACACAATTTCTTAGACATGTAAGGCATATAGTCAAAGTATTTATTTTGAAGTGTACTTTAGGAATTATCCAATTCCACTTTCGCTACTGACACAACATACATTTGTCTCATAATAAATGACTTTTAAAGGCTTCAGTGTTCACAGAAATTCCTTTATTCCCTCATAATCTTATTTTATCAATATTTATTTGGTATATGTTAATGTAATGGTGCCATAACTGTAAAGGACACAGAAATGGGTACATCGAGTTTCTCAAACTCACAGAAGTATATGTTTGGCGAAATAGGCATTATGAAAATAACTAAAAGTGATTGAACATAAATAATTTTTAAAACAATGCTAATTTATTTTGTTACAGAAATCTGAACATGTTGAATATATAATCTGATGACTTTGAACAAATGTGTCTATAAATATCAGCACAATCATATTGATACATACATCCATTTCTGAAAAATATGTCTTATGCCTTGTGGTTATTTATTGATTTTTTTGTTTTGTGCTAAAAAACACTTGTAATAAAATTTACTCTTTATATAGATTCTCAAAGTACAGTAGAGCATTGCTAACTGTAGATACTAAGTTGGACAGCATATATATATATATATATATATATATATATATATATAATCCTTTTTGCACATTTGAGACTTTACACCACCAAGCAGCTCGTTTTCTATTTCCTAATTTATCAATGATCACCATTCTCTGTGTTTTATTAGTTACACTATTTTAGAGGCTTTAATCTGAATTTCACAGATGGCTAGTGATGTGGAGCATTTTTTCATATATTTATTCACTTCTCTAATTTCTTCCTTTAAGAAGTGTGTGTTCGTCTCAGATGCCCATTGCTTTATGCCAATATAACCTGCAATGTTGATTCTGTGATTGTATAACAAATATTTTCACTTCTATGATGGTCTATGTCACTTAATGTAATGTCCCCTAATATTCATTCATGTTGTATCAAATCCTTTTAAAATGTGAATAATAAGGATATTTCATGTTGATACAAGATTTTTCTTTTTTATTTGTGAATATCTAAGTTGTTTCTACATTTTACTAGAGATGTGAGAGATGTTATAATAAATATGAATTGTAGGTAACATTTTGAACAGAGATAAGTTTTTTGTAATATATATCCTATCTCTCTACATATTATCTAACAGAGTATGTATAAATACAGTTATTTTTAATAAAAATATATTTTATTCCACAATGTTATAATAGTTTCTATTCTTATAAAGAATGGACAGGATGGGGCTGGGGAGATGGCTCAGTGGGATAAGTGCTTCCCTGGCAAGCGCAAGGGCCTGAGTTCAATCTCCGGTTCAAAAAAAAAAAAAAGAAAGAAAGAAAAGAAAAAGAAAGAAAGAAAAGAACTAGCAGTAGAAATGGGAGTCCGGACATGTACTTCTGTGTTTTCTTGCTGTGTCTGCTGTTAAGTACCTCACTTTTTGGGTGTCACAGTGGGCAATGAATAGGGTGGGCTTGATAAAGTATCCCATGTGCTTAGACTACTAGTATTTGGGGAAAATGGGCAAATCCCTAGCGTACAACCTTTCCAACTACATTTGTTCCCATTTTCTTGCCATTTCCATCCCCTACTCACTTCTCTAAGTGTTTAAGCCTCTGCTTTCTCAGAAGATTACTTTCTCAGAAACTGTTCAGAGTGTTTCTACTTTTCTTGTGCCCTGAATAGTGAAAATCTCACTTCCTGGGTACTTCATCCTAGTAGAGTATGTGGGAAACTTGAGCACCTATTCTAGAAGCTGGGCCACTTTGAAAGTGTGGGGTTCTAGAGGATGTTAGATCCTCCCCAACTTGGCATATACATTGTATCTAATTTGTGAAGCACGCTGAAATACAAGAGTGCCCAAATTCCATTTCCTAAACCTCTATCCCACTACTGTACTCTATCTGTGGATTTTCTCCTTCACTTTACCTTTTTGAATCTGTTTTATTCCTCCATTTCTGTGACAAAACTCAATTATTTGTAAAATATCCTTAGAGCTTTCATCACAGAACCATTTCCTCTAGTTTGCTGTGTTCTGTTTCTCATCCTCTCTTAAAACCTTAATAATGTGACCCCCCAAGCTGACACAGCAAGTGAAAACTTCTGCTGCACATTTGAGACACCCCAGATCCAACCCAAGCACAAGCATAGCGAGTGTGTGGGAGAGCTTCTAGCTCCCCTGTTCCCATGGAAACTCTCTGGACCAAAGCCAGGCATGCATGGTAAGTGAGACATTCGCTGCTGCATCTCAGGACCCATCCAGACACACCCCCAGGCCCAGTTAGTGAGAACTTCTGCCCCACATTCAGGACCTCATAGATCCAATCCAAGCCAAGGAACGGATAGTGACTGGGAGAGCTTCTGCACTCCCCCGTACCCCCTGGGCCAGGGGCACAACAGAGGGGCACAAGATGTTCACTGCTGTACCAGAGGGACACAACAGGTTCATTTCCAAAGGCTGTATGAGGAAGGAGAGGAGTACAACAGCTAGAACCAAACAAGGCACAACTGGATGAACTAAAACTTAATAGATCTGCACCTGAATTTGAGTAAGTGCTAAGGTTATAACTGCACCAACGCCCTACACCAAAGGACAGAGGTCAGTGTTATACAAAATGACAAAGAGAAGGAGAAAAATTGAATCTCAGGCCTCAAGCCCACCCAGAATAAGTGGACAGGACACTAGCCCAGGTAAAATGTATGAATTAGTATGGTCTGAAGTAAAGAAACAAGAGCAGAAAGAAAAAAAAAAGAATCAAATGCAGAAACACAGAGGAAATCAATCATAAATAATCTCTGAAGTAAAAGAATTAATAATTGCTCCTCAAGAAGATACTCACAAAATATACAGGAGATTAGAAAAGTGATGGGTTCCTTGAATGAGCAATACAAGAAAGAAATACATCACATGAAGCAGAGTCAAAGAGATATAGAGGAACTTAAATCTCATTCACAAGCTTGCAAAACTGTTTGAGTGAAAGTGAAGATAGAGTTTCAGATATGAAAGATGCTGTCGCAGCTATTGAAAAGGTAAGAAAAGATCACTTAAAAACAACAAGAATGCAGGAAAAAGTTCATCACCTGCAAGATGATACAAATATGAAAAACGTGAGACTAATAGGCATCAATGAGAAAGAAGGAGTTAATAAAAATGATATAAAAAGAATATGGGCAGGGGCCAGGGAGGTGGCTCAGTGAAATAAGTGCTTGCCTGGCAAACATAAGGACCTGAGTTCAATCCCTGGTTCTAAAAGAAAAAAAAAAGAGTATGAGCAGAAGTAATAGCACAAAACTTCCCAAATTAGAGGGAAAAAATCAGACATTCAGTCAACCGAAGCATATAGAACTACAAATAACTTCAACACAGTTAAAAACACAACAAAACATATAGCAAATCAGATCCCAGAAATCCAGCTCAGAAAAATATACTGAAAGCCACCAGAGAAAATAAACAGACCACATTTGAAGGAAAACCTATAAGAATATAGGCAGATATCTATTCACAAAACATGCAGGCAAGAAGATCATGAAGCAGAGAACTTCAAGTCCTCTATGAAAACAAATTCCTGCCCAGACTACCATACCATGCAAAACTCTCTTTCAAGTTGGATGGAGAAGTGAAATACTTCCATGACAAAGAACAAATAAAGAACTTAATGATGACAGAGCCAACCCTACACAGACTGCTAAAAGATGTTATAGAGAGAAACCAAAATGATCAGAACACCACGAATGAGATCAGAAGCAACCAGTTAAATAAGGCAAACAATTGAACACAAGAGAAAAAGGAGTAAATGATAACAGGTAAGTAACATGTAATAGTAAGTCAATATATCTCAATTCTAAACATCAATGTAAATGGACTCAATTCACCAAATAAGAGAAATAGACTGGCATTGTATTAGGAAACAAAATCCAACAATATGCTGTATACAAGAAACACATTTAACTCATAAAGACATATATAGGTTGAAAGTCAAAGGATGGAACACAATATTACACACCATAGTATCTCAGAAAAAAAATAGGGTAGAAAATAATTTCTCAGATAGTCTCAATTTCAAATTACAAATTATCAAACAAAATAAAGATGGCAATTATATACTTGTTAGGGGAAAAATTCAAGAGGAAGAGGTAACATCAATAAATGTGTAAGTACTAAACAAGGGAGCACACAACTATATAAGATAAAACTTAAAGGACATTAAAAATATAATATCCAATACCACCGTCTTAACTGGAGACCTTAGCATTCTTTTTTCCCAAAAAGATAGGTCACCCAGACAAATACTTCGCAAAGAAATAACAGAATTGAACCAGAGCATGGAACAAATGGACTTAGTGGACATATAGAGAGGGTTCCACCCAAATACAGCTGAATGTACATTTGTTTCAGCTCCACATGGGACATTTTCTAAAATAGAGAACATACTGGTCTATAGGTCATTCTTAACTAGACGCAAGAAAACAAAAATTAAAAAATTATCCATGCATATTACCTGACGACAGTGCAATGAAAGTAGAAGAAGAGAAGACAAGAAAATGAAAAAAAAAACATAAATACATGGAAATTAAACATCACTCTACTCAGCAACAAATGGGTAACAGATGAAATTAAACAAGAAATTCAGCAATATCTACAATTCAATGAAAATTGAAGCACAACTTATCGAAATTTATGGGATACGATGAAAGCAGTTCTCAGAGGGAAACTCATACCTGTGAACACACACATAAGCAAAACAGAACACGAACAAATAAACACCCCAATTATACACCTGCAACATCTAGAAAAAGAAGAGCACAACAAAACCAGAGCTCAAAAATGGAAAGAAATCATAAAGATTACAGCAGAAATTCATACAATCGAGATGAAGAAAACATTTCAAAAAATTAAGGAATCAAAAAACAGGTCTTTTAAAGATTAAATAAAATTGAGAAGGCCCTACCTAACCTCATCAAAAGAGGAAAGAAAAAATTCAAAAAAAGCAACTAGGAATGAAAAGTGTATAATTACCACAGACACAGTGGGAATTGAGAAGATTGTCGATACATACTTTGAGAACACGTACTCTCACAAGTATAAAGACACAGAAAGAATGGACAGATTCCTAGAAAGATACAAATTAAGAAAACTGAAAGAAGAAGATATAACAACTCTCAATAACTAAATGAGAGCCAATAAAATATGAAATATAATAAAGAGTCTACCAACAAGGAAAAGTCCAGGCCTGGATGATTTCACAGCTGAATTCTACAAGAAATTTACAACAGATATAATCACAATACTCCACAAAATATTCAAAATAATTGAAATGGAAGATATCCTCTGAAAACTACTCCTGAAGGCAAGTATTATACAGATACCAAGACCAGGGAACGATGCAACTAAAAAAGAACTACAGGCCAATCTACCTCATGACAATAGATACAAAAATACTCCATAAGATTCTTGCAAATAGAGTACAGCAAATCATCAATATCATATACCATGAACATGTAGGATTCATCCTAGCGATGCAAAGATGGTTAAATATTCAAAAATGTATAAATGTAATACACTACATCAATAGAGTGAAAACTAAACACCACATGATCATCTCAATTGATGCAGACAAGGATTTTCACAAAGTCCAAAAACTCATTCATGTTCAAAGTCCTGTAGGAAATTGGAATAGATGGTATCTACTTTAATTTGATAAAGGCTATCTATGACAATCCAACAGTGAACATAGTTTTAAATGGGGAAAAACTGAAGTATTTTTTACTCTCAGATTTCGTTCAAAACAAGGAAGTCCTCTATCACTGCTCTTATTCAATATAGTTCTGGAATATTTAGATAGAACTATTAGATAAGATAGAGAAATAAAAAGAATAAGTATAGTTAATAAATTATCATTATTTGCACATGACATGATACTTTAATTGAAGACCCAAAAAACCACCAAGAAGCTACCACAACTGATACATGAATTCAGTAGTGCAGCAGGATACAAAGTCAAAATCTAAAAGTCAATAGCATTCTTCTACACAGATAACAACCACACTGAGAGGGAATTTAGAGAAACAATACTTTTACAATACCACCGTGAAAAATGAAATCACTTGGAATTCACTGAACCAAAGAAGTCAAAGATCTTTTCGATGAAAATTACATTACTGTCAAATAAGCGATCATACAAGATTTCAGAAAATGAAAAGACACTCCATGCTCTTGGATAAGAAGACTCAACATTGTGAAGATGGTCATACTTACAAAATTGCTGTACAGATTTAATGCAATCCCTATCAAACTACCACCAACATACTTCACAGAGGTAGAGAAATCATTCCTAAAATTTATTTGGAAGCAAAAAAGACCTAGAATAAAGACAATCCTGGACAATAAAGAAAAGACAGGAGGCATTACAATTCCTGACTTGAAATTATACTACAAGGCAACTGTGATAAAATCAGCATGGTACTGGCAAAGAAATAGACCTGACGATCAATGGAATAGAAGAGAAGATGCTGAAGCCCCTACAAAAACACTCAGCCACCATATCTTTGACAAAGAGGTCATACATACTCACTGGAAGAAAGATAGACTCTTTAACAAATGGTGCTGGAAAAATAGGCTTTCTACATGCCGAAAACTAAAACTTGACCCAGATCTATCGTGATGCACTAAACTAAAGTCAAACTGGATTAAACATCTGAACATTAAAACAGAAATACTCAATCTCCTGGAAGAGAAAGTAAGAGGAACTTTTGAAGACATAAGGATTGGCAAAGAGTTCATGAACAAAAATCAAATCGCATGGGAAACACTGCAAATAATTAACTGGGACCTGCTCTTATTGAGATGTAGTTGCATGTCAAAAGAAATTACCAACAAAGTGAAAAGATGAGGCACACATTTGAAAAAAATCATGAGAAATAAGTACCTAGAAAAAGGTCTGCTCTTTAAAATTTGTAAAGAACGAAAAAAACACTAGGGCCTCAAAATGTAAAGACCGAATCCGGAAATGGGCATCTGAGATGGACTCACACTTCTCAGAGGATGAAATTAAAGAAGCAAATAAATGTATGAAAAAGTGCTACACATTACTAGCCATCTGTGAAATGCAAACTTAAACAACATTGAGACATCTCACCCCAGAAAGAATCTCTATCATAAAGAAATCACCAACAACAAATGTTGGAGAGGCTGTGGGGAAAAGGAACCCTTCTCCACTGCTCGTGGGATTGTAGAGTTGTTCAACTATTATGGAAATCAGTGTGGAGACTCCTTAGAAAAGTTGGACTGAAAGCCCCATTTAATGCAGTTATTCCTCTACTGGGAATCTTCCCGGAGGATATGAAAATATCATATCATAGTGATATATGTGTGTCTATGTTTATAGCAGCACAAATTGTGATAGCGAAATCTTGGCAACAACCAAGATGCACATCAACTGAGGAATGGATGAAAAAGATGTGGTATTTTTATACAATGGAGTATTACTCAGCTACAAAAAA
>NW_004524679.1:1625969-1631759 GCF_000260255.1 Octodon degus | reverse complement strand
TTTTTTTTGTTTTGTTTTGTTTTGGCGGAACCGGGGATTGAACTCAGGCCCTTGCGCTTGACAGGAAAGCGCTTATTCCACTGAGCCATCTCCCCGTCCACCCATAATAGTAATGTGTTTTCCACTTGACTGGCAATGTCAGAAATTGTTGACTTGAGTGTCCTACAGCTTAACATCACACTATGGCTTTACTTCTTATACTTTGTTTTTATACTTTTCTGCTGTATGGTTTAGACCAAGATAAAGCAAGACCTATGCAACAAGAGTTTTAACTTTTGGTTCTGATAAGGTCAATGAAATTCCCTCAGGATTTATCCTGAGATCCTGTATCTCAGATTGTAGATCCTTTGTGAAAATATGCACATTAGTGAAATAAACCAGACACACATGTGTAAATATAGTATAGTTTCCCTAGTAAAAGAACTCAAAAGAAGAAATACAAATAGAAAGATATAATACAAGTAAAAGGAAAGCAGGAACTCGAGGACTAAGTAATTAAGAGAGGGAAAGGAGTAGAGCTAGGAAACATGACCATCGCAAGCCACATAGTTATATGTAGAAGATGGAGAAAGCAATGATTGTGAGAATCTTGAGAAGAGTTTTGAATCTAGCAATTAATTGGAATGATTCTTACCCTGACTAATTATATATACAGACACTTGTGAACTAAGAAACTGCATTGAATATGGCAATTTATAATAGTTGGTTCTTGTTTGGAGGGCCTGTTATTCTGGTCTTCTGAATATGGGCTGCTTGTCATGACATGACAGTTGCTGCTGTGCTGTGTCTTGGGTAGATGATTTTTCAAAAACAAGGGGGAGGTGAATGAAGGCAGGAGACAAGAAAAGGAATGTTGTGTGTTAGTCCTGCTACAAGGTTGTATATGGTTAGATTTCTGGATTTATGTGTAAAGATAAGAATTATATATTTCTATGCTTATTTTTAAAATATATTTTAATTTCTAAAAGTTTTCTCATAATATTCCTTAGGATTTAAAGTTTAACACATTAATACTTGATAAAAAATACCTTTTCCATGTTAAGCTTAAGATGCTTGATATTCAGACAGATAGCGAGGTTAAACTTAACGGATTAAGTTGCATAGTCATAACAATAAGCTTCTCTTCTGGAGGGATAACAACCTAAGTTTGCAGACCAAAATTAGAGATAAAGAAGGGGCACAAGGAAAGCCAACATTTTGGCCCTAGCCTTCCAAGGTCAAGTAAGACTCAGGACACATGAGAACTTCTACTGTAACATCATGTAACTCAATGTGTTTGTGGAGGCCTCTGAATCATCTAAACTATTCAATTGATCTTCATGTGTATTTAATTGCGAATATCCTACTGATTTTATTTCACTAGGTTTGTAGTATAATTTCAAGTAAGGAATTGCAATGCTTCCTGCCTTGTCATTGTTGCCCAGGATTGCTTTTGCTGTTCTAGGTCTTTCTCGTTCCGAATAAGTTTTAGAAACAATTTCTCTAGGTCTGTGAGTTATGTTAGTGGTAATTTGATAAAGATTGTATTAAATCTGCACAGCAATTTTGGGAGTATGGCCATCTTTAAAGTGTTCGTTCTTCGTATCTGGGAGCAAGGAATATCGTTCAATTTTCTGAAATCCTTCACAATCTCTTTTTTCAGAGTACTTTAGTTTTCCTTGAAAAGATCATTGACTTCATTAGTTAGACTAATTCCAAGGTATTTCATTTTCCTCGATGCTTTTGTAAAGGGTATTGTTTCTATAATTTCCCACTCAGTGTGTTTGTCATCTGTGTTGACGAATGCTATTGACTTTTGGGTATTGACTTTATATCCTGCTATGTTACTGAATTTCTGTATTAATTCTAGTAGCTTCTTGGTGGAATTTTTTGGTTCTTCCAAGTAAAGTATTATGTCATCTGCAAATAATGATAGTTTAACTTCTTCTTTGCTTATTCTTATTCCTTTTATTTCTTTGTCTTGTCTAATGGTTCTAGCTAATGATTGCAGAACTATATTGAATAGGAGTTGTGATTGAGGACATCCTTGTCTTGTACCAGATCTAAGAGTAAAGGATTTCAGATTTTCCCACTTAGAATTGTGTTAGCCATTGGGTTTTCATAAATGGCTTTTACCAGATTGAAGCAGAGGCCATCTATTCTATTTGTCTGTAGGACTTTGAACATGTGTGAGTATTGGACTTTGTCAAAAGGCTTTTCTGCATTAATGGAGATTATTATGTGGTTTTCATTATTCGCTCTATTGATATAGTGTATTACATTTATAGATTTTGAAATATTGAACTATACTTGTATCACTGGGATGAATCCTACCTCCTCATTATCTATGATCTTCTTGATGATTTGCTGTATTCTATTTGTTAAGATTTTATTATGAATTTTTGCATGTATGTTCACGAGGGAGATAGGCCTGCAGTTCTCTTTTTTAGTTGCATCTTTTCCTCATTTTGTTATCAGTATAATACTTGCCTCCAGGAGTGATTTTGGAAGGATTGCTTCCTTTTCAATATCATTGAAGTGTTTGAGGAGTATAGGGAATACATCTTCGGTAAATTTCTTGTAGAATTCAGCTGTGAATCCATCAGGACATGGACTTTTTTTTGTCGGTAGGGATTTTATTACATCTCGTATTTAATTGGCTTTTATTGGGCTATTGAACGAGGTTATATCTTCTTGATTCAGTTTGGTAATTTGTTCCTTTATAGGAATCTGTCCATTTCATCCGTGTCTTCTGTTCTGTGAGAGTAAATATTGAAAAAGTAGCTCTTGATAATCTTCTGATTTTCCACTGGATCTGTGGTAATTTTACCCATTTCATTACTTATTGTTTCTATTTGAATTTTTTCTTTCCTCTTTTTCATGAGGTTAGCTAGGTTAGTTATCTATTTTATTTAATCTTTCCAAGAACCAGCTTTTTGTTTCGTTAATTCTTTGAACTGTTTTCTTCGTGTCAATTGAATTAATTTCTGCTGTAATCTTCATGATTTCTTCCCATCTTTGTGCTCTGAGTTTGGTTTTTTCTTCCTTTTCTAGTTGTTAGAGGTGCAGCATTAGGCTGTTTATTTTTTCCCGTTTTGTTTTCCTAATATGTGAGTTCACATCTGTGAATGTCCATCTGAGAACTGCTTTTATCACATTCCATAAATCCCAAAAACTTCTGCTTCAGTGTTCAATGAATTTTAGATATTTTTGCATTTCTTGCTTAATTTCATCTCTGACCCATTAGTTGCTGTGTAGAGTGTTCTTTAATTTTCATATATTTAAGGTTTTTTTCTAGTTTATTTTGTCATTTATTTCCAGTTTCATTGCACTGTGGTTAGATAAAATGCATGGGATAATTTTTGTTTTCTTGCATATACTTAAGCATGAAATATACACCAATATGTGGTCTATTGTAGAAAATAACCCATGTGGAGCTGAGAAAAATGTGTATTCAGCTGTGCTGTGTGGAACACTCTGTATATGTCCACCATTCCATTTGCTTCACTCGGTGATTCTTTTCTGTTATTTCTTTGCTAAGTTTCTGGCTAGTTAACCTACCTTTTTGGCATAAGGGGGTGTTAATGTCTCCTGTTAAGATTGTGGTATTGGTATTAAACTTTTCATTTTCATTAAGATTTACTTTATATAGCTGGGTCCTCTCATGTTTGGTGCATACATATTTATGAGTGTTACCCATTCCTCTTGTATTTTTCCCCTAACCGGTATATAGTGGCCTTCTTTATTTCGCATGATCATTCTTGGTTTGACGTTGAGACTGTCTGAGACTAGAATTGCTACCCCTGCTTTTTTTTTGAGGTGCTGGACCGTATAGTATTGTTCTTCGTCCTTTGACTTTAAGCTTATGAGTGTCCTTATAAGTTAATTATGTTTCTTGAATACAGCATGTTGTTAAATTTTATTTCCCAATCCACTGTGCCAGTCTATTTCTCTTAATTGGTGGATTGAGTCCATTTGCATTGATGGTTATAATTGAAATGTATTGATTTACGATTGACACGTTTTTTACCTGCTGGTGTTTACTCCTTTTTCTCCTGTGTTTAAGTGTTTGCGCTATTTATTTTGTTGTTTCTGCTCTCTTCTCATTCATAGAATTCTGATCATTTTGGTCCCTCTCTAGAACATCTTTCAATAGTCTCTGTAGGGTTGCCTTGACATCACGAAATTCTTCTGTTGTTCTTTGTCAAGGAAGCATTTCACTTCTCCATCAAACTTGAAAGAGTTTTGCAGGGTATAGTAGTCTGGGCTGGAATTTGTTTTCATAGAGGACTTAAAGTGCTCTGCTCCATGCTCTTCTTGCCTTCATGGTTTGTGAAGAGAATTCGACCATAATTCTGATGGGTTTTCCATTGAATGTGAACTGCTTTTCTCTATGGGATTTCAGGATATTTTTCTTGTACTGCATTTCTGAAATCTTGACTATTATATGTGTAGGTGTATTTTTAATTGTGTTGATATTAGTTGACATTCTGTATGCTTCAGTTACATGAATATCAGATTGTTTCCTTATATTTGCAAAGTTTTCTGCTATTACTTCTACCAATATTTTTTTAATGTCATTTGTATTGACTCCTTCTTTCTCATTGATGCCTATTAGTCTCACATTGTTCATCTTTGCATCGTCTTGCAAGTGATGAATTATTTTTTCCTGCATCCTTGTTGTTTTTAAGAGATCTTTTCTTACCTTTTCACTAGCTGCACCAGTGTCTTCAAGATCTGAAACTCTGTCTTCACTTTCACTCAAATGCTTTTACAAGCTTTTGAATGAGATTTTTAGTTCCTTGATATCTCCTTGATTCTGCTTCATGCGATCTATTTCTTTCCTGTATTGCTCATTCAAGGAATCCGTCCTTTTTCTAATTTCCTCTATTTATTATCAATGTCTTCTTTAGAAGCAGTTATTAATTCTATTACTGCAGAGTTTCTTTCAGATTGGGTTTCCTCCATATATTTTTGTAGTTATTTATTTACTTCATATGCTATGAGTTCAGAGAATTCCTTTTTTATTTCAGAAAGTAATTCTGCTCTGAGTTTCTCTATAACTTTCTGCTGTTGCTTATTTACTTTTAACACTATTAATTCATACATTTCACCTGAGCTAGTGTCCTCTGCACTTGTTGTGGGTGTGCTTTGGGTTTCCTCCATATATTTCTGCATTGGATTCTTTAATGCAGATACTATTAATTCAGGGATTTCTTTTAAATTTCCAATCTGAGCCCCTCTAAACCTTTCTGCAGCTGTTTCTTTATTTCAGAATTTCTTGATTCATTGATTTCAGCTTTGTGATTTGAATTTGTTCTGTGTTAGTGTCCTCTGCACTTGTGATCATTGGGCTTGTGGTCTGAAATTGCATTTTGCTCCTTCTCCTTTTCATTTTGTATAGCACTGTCTTCTGACCTTTGATGTAGAGTTTTGGTGCAGTTATAACCTTAGCATCTACTGGAATTCAGGAACAGATCTACAAAGTTTGAATTTATCCAGCTGTGCCTTGGTTCGTTCTGGCTGCTGTGCTCAGCTTCTTCCTGCTACAGCCCTTGGGATTGAATCTGTGGTTCCCCTCTGGCAATAGGTTCTGCTCCTGGACTAGCTGGGTGGTTATATTCCCTACTTTCTCTGCAGAGACTTTAGCTGCAGAGTTTCACCCCTGGCCTGTATGGCAAGTCTGGGCTGAGTCTGAAGGGAACTAGGTGGAGTAGGCCAGAGTGGAAGGTCTCCCACACAGTCACCGGGCCTGAGCTTGTGCTGGATCTGGGGGTCCCTAGAACTCAGCAGAAGTTTTCACTTACTGGG